>NW_022196912.1:42052449-42123606 GCF_008632895.1 Mastomys coucha
TTACATATATATATGTTTTTTAAACAACCACAAAAACTTCTGAAAGGGGGAAAAACATATCATGCTGCATTTTGTTTTGTTTTTCTTTGTTAGCAAAGTCTACAACAGGGGCGGGCTCCCTTGGGCAATGCCAGCTTCTTAGGTGAGTAGGGCGGATCCTTCTCCAAGCATAAGGTCCCCGCCATTGATAATCAGAGAGGACCCCCTGTGCAAAGCCACTGCATTCAACATAGATCAGAGCTTGTCCCATCCCTTCTGTATAGAACATCTTGCCCTGAGTCACTCCATTTGCAGAATAACTGCCAAGGTGGGATATGCTGACATTAATCTATGCAAGTAGACTAAGCCAGCAGATACTGAGCACACCTAACTGGGAAGATTGCCAAACCAGAACAGTGAGGCAGACACACATAAAGAGGCTGCAGTAGGGCACCTCCCCCAGGTGCTCTGTCAGTGACTACTTCCATGTACTTCTCCCAGCCTCTGCGAAGTAGATTGATAGGCAGGACTCAGCTCTGCAATTCTCCCTGCCATCAATGCTGTCACATTGACACTGTCTATATATCCTTTTCCCCTGGATCTCTATGATCAGTTTTTTTTTTGTTGGTGGTGTTTTTATTTTTGTTTTCTTTCTTTTTTTCTTTTTGAACAGTAACCACCTGCATTAAATTGTTCCCTCGCCCTCTACTCCTTTGTGGCATTTTTGATAATCACACATGTAACATGTTACGCATGATAGTTACACTCGGTAATCACACAAGTAACCTGTGACCTATGATTTGATTGATATGCATATTGATAATAAGATTCAAAAGGAACAAAGAGCTTGCAGTTGCCATGGTTCTGATTCCAAATGAGACCTCAAGAACTCACTCAAGTGAAGGTGAGAAGACTGGTGTAGCTTAGTAAATGTAGTGAACCTCCATAAATAAATATGTCCCTCAGTATCACTGACATGGCTTGCTCACAACACTCATGTACCCAGTTTCTAGCCAACAATGCTGCATATGAACTCATAACACACTTAGAATTATCTGTAGTATTTTTTCACATTGAATTACATCCTGTACTTTGTAATTCATGGTGTACATAGTAAACCATAAAGAGATAAACTCAGATCAACTGTCTTCACTCAACAGATGAAATGTCAAGGTTCAAGAATGATACTAACACAGTTTTCCCAACAACTTATTAATGTAGGACTCGAGGTCAATGTTCCTAACAACATTGCCTACCAAAAAAAGGCAAGCTAATCCATTGTTACAGGCTCCCCAGGTTCTCTTCACAAACACTGACTCTCTTGTCCTTACACATGGGCTCTTGGTATTTGTCTGTGTCACCTGCAGTCGCATTCTTAGAAAACAGTAGAGTTTTCACCATAAACTCCTCTAACTGTAGTGGAGGCCTTGCTTTCCTGATATTAATTTTCAATGGTAAAGACTTACAGATCCAGGGCTCAACATCTTCAACCCCACTAACAGAAACCATTAGCCGTCCCTCACAGCCAATCCTAGAGAACATTTCTTCTAGCACACAAATTCAGGGGGACCCACTATCTAATCTGAAATCCTTGCCTCTCCAAGAGGAAGGCTGGAAGATCCTAGACAGGAAAGATGAAGGGTGAAGCTGAGCTGTTTCCAACACTCCTCAGCCCTTCCCTGATGGATCCCATCTGCCTGCGTACACTCAGAGAACACCACGGCTGCTTTAATCCCTCAACCCCTGGGCCCTAGCTGAGACTTCAAGTCCAGATGAGCTCATGAGGAAGAAAAGTCACATCATGACAGAGAGTCACAGTACAGCAACACTCCAGACCTCTTGTGTTGCTCGTTTTCCTAGAAGACAATTACCTTATTTTGGGAAAGATACTCTGTAAAAATTCCATTCTTCAAAACTTACTCAGAATGAGTTCTGACATGGTGACAGTCCCCACAGGTGCAGAAACGGAGCTCAAATTGGGTGAGAATATTCACAGAGAAGTAAAACCCAGACTAATGGTCAGGACTCAGACGGCAGAGCCAGTTGTGTGCAGCCCAACCTTGTGGGAACTGAACACAACCAGATGAACTGATGCAACTTTTCCTTAAGCAGAACAGAGATGTAGATTTCCAACTATTCCCAAGAAAACCCGAAGACAACCTGGGTGCAGTCCCCAAGGCCAGATGCATACCTGTTGGGGATACCCACTTAACAAGAGTCTAGAAAAGGTGCTTATTTACAGCCTGACTTCAACCTGAGGTTAATATTACTACAACAATGGCAAGATGTCCCTATGCTTGGAGGTCCCACCTGGGGAGAGGACACAGTTGGAGAAATGGTAATGGGTCTACTGGGATCAGGGACTCCTGAGGATCTAGGGTTATTTGGTCACCTGAGCTCCATTAATGCAGAATGGCAGCCTACAAAATAACAAAGTCACTCTGTCCAGCCAGTGTCTTCCTAACCATAGCTATCTTGGGCCTCTGACATTTGAAGGTCACTTACAAGGTTCTTGACATTCCAGAATAGTTCCCTGTCCCAAGGACTACAATGGATGACAGGCTCCCCTTCCCTACTAGTCTGCTGCTGAATCTATGCAAAGGTGAAGCGGTAGGGAAGGCTGGGATGCACTTCCCAAAGGTGTCCAAACAGCTTCATAATGACAGGGACACCATTTCTTCTTTCTGTCCTAGTGACTGTCAGACTTGCTCCCTCCAGCTCTCTATGTCCAGTGCTTATGGATTCTCCTTGTTAATGTTTCTCATTCCAGAATCAGACGCTTCAAGAGCACAGTGATTTGAACACGGCTTGTCCACTATGTCACTACTGTGCCCCTAGCTTAGCAGTAGCACAGAGTGAGAAACGGCCTGTAACATTCATCTGACACCCTACAACTCTTCTCTAAGAAACAAACAAACAAAAAGTGCTCATCCAACAGGGCATGTATAGGCTTGATGGGATTAGGCACGCTGAGACGTTTTTAAGAATCATGTCCTGTCATCTGCACTTGGGTGGGATGACCCTGCATGGGGAAGAGCCAATCCTGGCTTCCTAAGAACAAGCAGTCTGACTCTGGGCTCTGGGCCAACTCTGTGCCCTTGGTGTAGGACCTGAGCTCTCAGCTTCCTCCTACACTCAGGGGCCTCCTGTAAAATCAACCAACACTTACAAAGTTGCAACTACTTGGTTAGAGTCTCAGAGACACCAATAAACAAATATGGGTAATGGGCAAAGCCAATGAAATGACACTTTTGCTAGGCAGTGGTATATACTGCAGGGGCTTAGAAATGTTTCCAGGTTGTGATTAGGTAAATCCCACTCTTGGAATTCATCTACAAATCAGGAGTGTGAGAATGTTCCTTATGGCCTTGCCTGTGATGTTAGGAACCTCTGTGTGTGGGGAGCCTGTTAGCGGGATTGGGAAGGAGAGAAAGGAAACCTGTAGCATACCAAGGAAGGGAACATTAGCCAATGTTTCGAAGTGAAAATTTCCAAGTCCACACACACACCACCCTCACTGTGGGTTTACTGCAAAGGAGGCATGCTCACACATGAAAGCCACTATCTGATTAAAATGAGGAGAGGCTGTTTTTCTTCCTGGAGCATTGCTTTATAAAAATGAATTTCAATAAATGCAAAACCAAAAAATGTTTTACACGTTAAAAACAATGCAAAACTGATCACAGAAACACGTTCATCTTTAATCCATACAAAGTTTCAAAAGTCAGTAACTAAAAAGCTAGGCATGGTAATCTATCATGCTAATTTTCAGATGGGGGTTGGGGAGTCAGGAGGATTGTAGGAAGCCTGGGGACAACCTGGGCTACTCATAGAGTCCCAGGACAGGAAGCACTTCATAGCATGACTGTCTCACAGAAACAAATAGCAGAAAGTAAGTCATCAAATAAGTAGCAACAACTTCAAAGATATTACTGACAGAACAACATAATGTGTACAGAAAATCAAATGGCTGGAAGATGCTATTCCCAATGAGTAAAGGAAAAAAAATCCAAATGCTAGGCAAAACTTTCCGTTAGTGAGGCTGTAAGTTCCTGGAACACCTCATTGAAAGTAGTTCAAAATAGCATAGTCCATGAACCCCAGAGTGTGTCAATATCTGCCCAAACTGCACAATTGACTCACTGACCCAATAATCTTATTTCTCAGCACCCTGCCAAAGTTAGTCAGCCACCATGGCCCTGCTTATAATGGAAGACTGGAAGCAATGCAAGGAGAAGGCTTGTGACATGAACCAGAGCTCCTCAGTGTGGGATGCTGCAGAAATAACAGGATGGCTGCAAGCATTCGAGTGAAAAGAGCTGCAGAGCACATGACGTAAAAACTGCAAGGCATGCAAGGATGCACAGTATAGGCTGCACTTACAGGTGTAAGCATTAGCTGAATGCTAATATACTAACTGAGGTTGGGAGGGCTGCACCAGGCACTGAATGGTCACAGGAAAACATCAGCAAGATTCCCAACAGAGACCTTTTATTTATTCATTCCTGTATTTATGTGTGCTAATAAGTTTATTAGGTACACATCACATTCTCTCTCTCTCTCTCTCTCTCTCTCTCTCTCTCTCTCTCTCTCTGTGTGTGTGTGTGTGTGTGTGTGTGTGTGTGCGCGTGCGTGTGCATGTGTATGTATGTGTGTACTTGTAGTGGGGAAGAGGTCAATTTCAGGTATTCCTCAGGCACTGTTTACCTTGTATTTTGAAACATGGTCTCCTACTGGGATCTGAGGCTCACCCGTTCAGCTAGGCTAGGCTGACCACTGATCTCCTCATCTATAGCACCAAGATTCTAGGCATTGCTGTGCCCCTAAGCACTGGGGTTTGAACTCAGGCCTTCATGCTCACATAGCAAGCAATTTACTGATGGAATTGTCTCTTCAGCCAGAAATCAATCTCTCTCTCTCTCTCTCTCTCTCTCTCTCTCTCTCTCTCTCTCTCTGTACACACACACACACACACACACACACACACACACACACCACATGCACATACACACACCTTTAAGGACGTTTAACTAGGAACTTCATAGGTGCTATAAACTACAACGATTTTTAATAAGCATTGTGGTCACTGTGACCATTGTGGTAATTCAGAATAGATGGTCTATAACTTGTCTTAATTCACCTAGAGAGCGGTGACCATGCATGCTAACTCAGAGTTCCAAAAGAGTCCATTTAGATCTGTTCTCCTGAGTGTCTCTTCCTAGTTTAAAATCTGAAATTTACTCTATTGTCAAAAGGAACAATGCCTTTTTTGACTCATCCCCATCAGAGATAAGTGACTCAAACATTTCTCATCTCTGGGTAGAACCTCCAGGCTGTCAGCCTTTGGGAAGGAGCTTAATTATTCCACAGAAGAAGAGGGAAAAGAAGCATAAATTCTAACAAGAATTTAAAAAGGAGAGTAGTTGGGCTAAGGAGACAATACAGTAAGTGAAGTGTCTGGTGCTCAAGCATGAGGAGAACTTGGGTTCAGATGCCCGGAACCCATGTTAAAGCCAGATGTACTGATGTGAGGAGTGCAAAACTATAAGCTCAGCACTGGGGTTATAGGGGGAGGGCAGAGACTGGTAGATCCTAGGGGCCCACTGGCTAGAGGCCAGAATTTGGTATCAGGTAGCTTCCCTCAATGTTTCTCCAGCACTTAAAAACAAAAACAAAAACAAAACAAAACAAAACAAAAAAACAAATAAACAAACAAAATATTTATTCTTTGAGAAATCCATACAGATATTTTGATCATATTCTTTGCTCCCCACCTCCTTGACCACCACCTCCCTCCCCACCAAACTTCATGTTCTCTTTCTCGTTTAAAAAGGCAAAAGCAAAAACAAAACTCAGGGTCCAGATTGAAGCTGGCTGACTACTGGATGTGAGGCCTGCCCTGGAGTCTGGTCAGTATACCCAGTGTCACTCCACTAAAAAGAAGTGATTTTCCTCACCTAGTAGCAATCAAATCCCTACTGCTTCGTGGGTAGGAGTGGGACTTCATGGCCACTTCCCTCCTCCCTGCTGGGACTTGGGTTGGCTCAAGCTTATGCAGACCTTGTACATGCTGCCTCAGTCTCATAAGCTCATATGCCTTGTAGTTGTTTCTTGGAGTCATCTACTGTCTCTGGCTCTCACAGTCTTTCTGGCTCCAGTTCAACATAGATCCCTGAGCCTTGAGGATAGGGGTGTGATACAGATATGCAATTTCAGGCTGAGCATTCCCAAATCCCTTATACACTACACGTTACCAGTTGTAGGTTTCTTTGTTCTTTACCATCTACTTAAAGAACCTTCTGAGGGCTGAGTGTTACACTGACTTGACATTCTGGTTCATACTATGGGGTTCAGACACCAGCCAGTACCAGATCAGAGTGGTGGGTGAGATTATTTCTTTAAACAAGGTCTCTACCTGAATCTGGAACTAAAGCCTCTTGTGTTCCAGGCTTCGCTTTTCAGCAACATTCCCAATCCTATTTTCAATGTTAAAAATTGAAAAAATCTCATCAAGTTGCTGGAGTGGCCTTGAACTCACACTACAACCCAAGCTGGCTGGAAGTCGCAAGCCTTCTGCCTCAGCCTCCCCAAGGAGCTGGAATTACAGGCCTGAAGCACATGCTTAGTTTGAGAACATACATGATAGCAGGAAAGTAAGACAGAAGGAAGATGAAGTGATGAGGTTCCTGTTGTCAGTCACCACATTTTAAGTTGTCCACTCTGGACTTTAATTCCAATCACTGCACTCAGGGGTGTTCTGCCAGGAAATGCCACCAACATGTGTGGTACTCTTGTTATCATGACTCAGCCATTCCCTCCCTCAGAATATGAGGACCCTGCTCAGAGAAGCCATTCTTCCTCTAGAATTCTATACTGTTCAACACTCAAGAGGTATAACTTCTAATCTGGACTGAGCTGGTCCTCTGTCTGTACTAACACTCACATCTTTCTTTCTGCTATGGCGAGGCCCAGAGGCCACTACACTGTATCTATAATGGTCCACACAGTCAATACTTGCGGCTCTGTGGACCACTAAACACTGATGCTCAGGCCTAAAAGCATGCCCAAATAATGTGTAACCCAAGGTCTGGCTGGGATCCAAGGGCACTTTATTTATAAAGACAGGCTAGTGGCCAGACTCAGCCCACGTACCATATGCTGACCCATGGGGTGAAGCCTGGTGACTCTTGAGATATGATGAAAAGCCATCTTCATCCCAAGCCTTTGCCTTCTGTGCATGTCTTTATATCTCATGAAAACCTAATTTCAGAAATACAGAGTTTCTGAAATTAGGTTTTGATTCCAAATCTGTAAGCCAGGAATAAGCCTAATTCTGATCCCTCTACACATCTTTGGCGATGGACTCTGCACTACTACCCGGCCACCCTGTGGATATCACAGGAAGGGATAGGCTTGTTCTCCAGCCATCCTAGAAAAGTACTTCACACGTAGGTTTAATGGGAGCAGTGTGCAGGGGAGAAACTGAGGAAGGCTAATGAAACAAATCCGATCTATCTTCGGTTAAACTCTTGGTGATTCTGTGATATGAATGCTAAGTCTCTATAAAAGGAGCCTGATGCTGTATTAGGAAGCGTGCCGCCTTGCCAAATAGAGGCCTGCTGGTGGGAGTCTCAGCTCAGCAAAGGGTCAGCAGCATCAAAAACAGCCTGCACTGACCACAGCTCAACTACTAAGTTTCCACTAAACCCCCTCATCCTCCATCCATCTACCCCCTGTAATGTCTCAGCCACATTGTCTGCTGATGAGAAAACTTAAGGTTTTAAAGTCCTGCAAGGAGCCCAAAGTCACAAAATGAGTCAATATCAGTCTAGTCTGAAGCAGAGACAAGTAGGCTATTTAGTCAACTTTTATCTGCCAACACCACACAGCTCTTAGGTCTCTTCGATGCTGCTGCTGGGATTTTGTCACACCACCACTGGGTAAGAACTTTGGCTGGACTAATCAACTATCCATATGACATATGCCCTGCAAAACTGCTTTCCCAGACACCCACATCTGTAGGAAGATTCTGCTGGGAGGCTGGGTCTGGGTGCAGCCACAAAACAGAAGCCAGTCCTTGGTCTCGACAGCACATCTAGACTAGGAGGGGACACAACCACGAGCCACACCTGGCAGTCATGGTCCCAAGCAACAAGGACAACAAATAGCCACTTTCACAGATAGACTGCATGGGTGCATGTCAGAATGGATCCACATTCTGAAGACCACTCAGAATGAGCAGAGACAACTAGGGACTACCACGAGGACCCTCTTAACCCTGTATTCTAGCCCTAGGAATCAAGAATCAGCAAAAACAAGGAATAGCCCATCTGAGATTCTGTTCCTTCAGCCTTACCCACATGAAAGGGCATACTAAAGCAGAAAATTACATCCTCAACACTACAAGCCTCGTGAACTATGAAGGGTTGGTGGGGCTAACGATAGGACATTATGCAACTTTTACATTCATTTTCCAGCAACAAGAAAGGTTAGCTGCCCAAGTTTAATAGGGGAACCAAGTGTCTTGGCATTTACCATGTCACTCAGTCTGAGGTGCACCCATGCAGCTGAGGGAGCCTGTCTGCCCACGGTCCCAACTCAGAGTGACGAGGTGGTAGAGAAGAGGAGGTGGACTCCCATTAAGATTGGAATCTACCTCACTCTTGGCTTTTGCTGAGGCTTCAAGAAGTAGGAGGGTTCCGGTGGCATCAGCTTGACTTGTCGTCACTTGCATAATGCTATAGGACTGATAGGAGCTGTAAGAAGGGAGCAATTCACCTCCAGGCTGTGTAGAAAAAAAGGACTCCCTTCCCAAGCCTCTCTGCTTATAAACCAACCTGAAGTGCCTGTGCTTTGCAAACCAGCAAGGAAAACAAAACAAAACAAAAGAAAAGAAAACAAAACAAAACAGAGAGATGTCAGAGTGATGAGGAATGAGCCAGAGCTGGGATATAAAGGGATCAGTCGGATGTCTCATCAGCAGTGACAGGCATTTGGGGTCTTGGGGAGCAAGACAATTCCCTGATAAGCAGATCTTTCTTTTCTTCCTTTTGCATTTTCTGAGACAGGCTCTCATTAGCCCAGAGTCTCCTTTAACTTCCAATCCTTCTGTATCTACTTCCTGAGTTTCAGGATTACAGCTGTGCAGCCATCACCCATGGCTTATGGAGAGTGCTGTGGACAGAACCCAAGGTTTTATGCACACTAGGCAAACACTCTAAGAACTGGGCCAGCACATCCCCACCACAGGCTTTCCTTCGCTTTTCCTCCATCACAACTCTTGCTCCGATCCATCCTCTCAGTGGTACTTAGCAGCTTGCTAATGACCTAGTAAGTAGCTACAGACTCTGGCAGACTCCTGTAGCAAAGCAGACACAGGATGACCTAGGAATTGGACTCCTGTCTCCCTATTGGTTTCTGTCACTGACTCTATGCAAATAGAGTCCCGGACTGCCAGCTGCACAAGGACTCTCTAGGTCTGACTTAGACTTTATTTTTGGCATAGAGTAAAGTCATCTGCCCTCCCTTCTATCCCTTTTATGGGCCTTGAATCAACAACACAGGAACTGCCATCTCCACTAGAATGGCTGGTCACAGAGTCCCCATCCATGACATTCCTCATCACCATGACCAAGCCCCAAGTGCCAAAGACAACAGCCAGTCTCAAGAAACCAGACAGCTGGAGCAATAGGAAATTAGGCAAGGGTTTGCTGGCTTGGAAATGGGAGAGAACTTGGGGGGATTCTGTACACTATACTACTGTCCCCAGAGGAACCCATGTGACTTCCTGGTGAGTGGCTAAGTCCAGCTGGTGAGTCCAGCCAGTGGTACAGTCTGTAATAAAAACAAGACAAAAGGGCAGAGGGAAACCCAGAGGTGATATCAAAACATCAGATAGGGGCTGGAGAGCTGGCTCATTTCAAAGGACCTAAGTTCAATTCTCAGGACTCACATGGCAGTTCACAGACATCTGTAACACCAGTTCCAGGAAATCAGATTCCCTCTTCTTCCAGGCATGTGCATGGAATGCAGACATGCATGCAAGCAAAACATATAAACTCATACTTTAAAAAATTAAACATGTTAGAAAAAATGGCAGTTATTTTTTTCTGTGTTTACCAGAAGTTCTAGGAAGCCATATAAGGGAAACAACAACAATAACAAATATGGCTCTCCAGAATGTTTCTACAGGGATATACGGTACATCCAGGAGTGACTCTAGTACTCAGAATCTATATGCTCAGAGCTTTTGATCATTTTTATGATTTTGTGGAACTGAATGGTAGAGCATTTGTTTAGCATGCAGAAGGGCCTAAGTACAATCCTCACTACTAAAAAATAATTTAAAGAAAGATTGCTAAAAATATTATATTGTATATGAGAGTAAATCTTACATTAAGTATTTTCAGTCTTTTTCTTTTACATGTGCACATGTGCGCGCACATATATGTGGCAGATGACAGGTCAAAGTCAATGTTGAGTGTTTTCCTTCACTGCTTTGAATCTTTATCCTTTGGGACAGTCACTGAACCTGGAGCTCACTGATTTGTCTGGACTGGCTGACCAATGTGTTTCATGGATTTGCCTATCTGACATTTTTTAAAAAGGTTTGAGTACATATGTGTATAGAGGCACATAGATAACATAGTATCTGCTTTTTTTTTTTCTTTCTCCACCCCCCCCCCCCACACGCATGGGTCCTGGAATCTGAACTTGGATCCTCTTGGATATGGGACACTTTACCAATGAGCCATCTCCCTGCCTTTCAGTGAAAAAATAGCATCACTAGAGAATCTGGAGGAAACAGATTGGTGATGGATTTGTTTCTGCCCCAGATGATGGTAAATTTTGTATGTGTGTTAACTCATCTGCAATTCAGTCATATACAGTAAATGAGCACAGCTTCTTAAATGTCAGACATACCTCACTACAGCAAGTTTTTGAAAGCTGGGGGGGAATAAGACATTTTGTGCACTAAATTCTGTGTAGTATGTAATTTGCAGCAATAAATTGGGGCCCCAAACTGAGCAAAGCAAAGGGCAGCCAGCAGAGTTATGGCCTAGGGATCACCCGTAGGTTGAAAACTGGCCATGCAGCTGGCTCATTGCCACAGCACCCTGGGGCTGATAGACAGCTGAATTGTAGCATGGATCCCCAGCACAGCCTAACATGCTCTCTGCCGGCTTCCTAAAGCCCCTGCCCTTTGTGGGCCTTGCTCCATACAGTGAGGAAAATGGTATTTGCATGCTTTCGTTTCTTACGGCTGCCGGAATCAATGATCACAGTCAGGCTAGAACACAACAGAAATTAAATGCCCCACAGTTCTGGACCCTGGAACCAAAGGGAGGGCATTGGCAAGTTGGCTCATGAGCACCATGAGAGAAACATGGTAATCTTCTCTCACATCTTCCTCCCTGCCGTGTCTCCACACTCCTCCCTCTTGTAAGAACGCAACCTCAACTGAGTTGAAGCACCAACCCTATGACCCCATAACCTCTGCACAAGACTGCCTGCTCCCCTTCTGAGGTACTGAGTCCAGTCGAGGGCTGCAGCAGAAATCCTGAAGTTTAAGGGAACCCAATTTATCCAGACCAGCATTGATTTCTCCAGTGGGGACCACCATGTTAGCAGATGCAGCCAATAAGACTTGGCTCAATCAATGGGACAACATCATTATGGTCTCCATTCCCACCTCACCACCAGCACTCCAAGAGCTTCACCCCTGAGGATAAGCATCTCCTAAGATAACAATGGGATGTTGTGCTTTGAGGCAACAATCATTGAGTATGCCTGAGTCCAGGCAATGGTCTCACCATGTGATCCCATGCAGTGGCCATAGCATCATTGACCTTGGACCTCTCTGATCATAAGCATCACCCAGGCTTCACTGGCCTCCCAGGTCCACTGCAAAGTTTAGGATACACAAAGGACACTGTGAATACTCAGACAAGATGGGGCTTCTGCATCAGACCCAGAGTGTCTACTATGCTCCACAGAAGAATCCATTTGCTTTCCTGAACATCGTGGCTAGATTATTTTGTAAAGATAAATAAATAAACAACTGCACAGGTAATTCCAGCTGCTATTTTAGAAACTTGAGAAAATGAATGTTTTGTCAAGTGTGTTGGCTTCCTGTGCTCAGGACAGACTCACCGCCTCTAGTAGAATACTAAGAGCTAAGTCTTCAGTGCCAGGACGCTGTCTCATGGGCTCGGCCTCATTACTGCCACAGCCACAAGAGCTCATTCAATTCCAGGAGTCTCTTCAGTGTTCCCAGAATAAATCACTGGTTTGCCCCAGCTGGGAAGCAAGGAATAATTGGCAGAGCTGGCTACACCAGTCAGGAGCCCATGCTGTGATTCGTGCTGATCCATTTGCTGAGCTCTGTGTGTTAACTGGTCTCTCTTGCACCCAACACCACCCTAAAAGGACGGCCCCTGTTCTGACTCTTAAGTCATATCACATAATACTCTCATCTAGGATTTCTTGTGCCACTAAAGAAAGTCAAAATGTTCCAGAACATGCCTCACCCAACCTTCTCAAGGGTGGTCCATAAAGGAAAGGGAACTATTGTCCAGACAGGATAGCTATGAGCTAGGTCTACCTATGACCTTAGATAACATCACCCTGGGAAGTGATATTCTGTATTCATCTATAATGCCATTTTTCTCCAGCTCTGGCTACAATACCATTGGGAGGGTCAGCCATAGCACAAGAGTGTGCAGTTTAAAAGGATTCCAGGGGCATCCCAGAAACAAGCATCATTTGAAAAGGCAATCATTGCCCCCTACCCTTGGGGTACGGACAATTTACAGAACACACAGATCCATTTCTGGAAAACCTCTGTGTTCCTTGAAATGTAGATAAAAGTCTAATCCCCTATCAAGCAAGTTTAGTGCTTTGAGTTTAAAGGGACACCCATGTTCTTTAGTCATTTAGCTCTTTAATCTTTTGCCCAGCAAACTCTTGGTCATATCCATTTCACACTTAAGAACAATGAAATCTGCAAGAGGGCTCTGAGTTGTCCTTCTCCTAAAAGCCCACGTGGCTCAAGTGTAGGTTGATGATATTTGGAAGCGTTTCCCTCAAAACCCAGTTACAGACATCCAGATGTGAAGTGGACAAGGAAAGACAGCCAGGGAAGAGGCCATCTTCTGGAGGATGAGTGTTGCTACTGGATGCTTAATCCCAGGGGAAATCTGAGATGCCAACTCACACTCTGTCCCACAGTTACCCCTTTTAGGTTGCAAGGAACTGGTGGTGTCCGGCACACTTCACCATCCATCAGCTGAGGGATGCTCTAGGTTGGAGCAGGGGCTGCTGAACTTGCAGCTCTCCAGCCACAACCCAGGCTCTGCAGAGACACTTACGTAAGCAAACACCAGTCCCCACAGTGGACAATCAGACACTGAGGGTAGGGCAGGCAAGAGTGATGCAGTGCCATCCCCACAGCTCACACTTTCCTCACTTGTTCCTCCTATACTGGGTGTGTGGGGAGCCGCAGCTGCCACCCTATATATATTGAACACCTGGTCTCCGGCCAGAGCAGAGAGCATTGATAAACAAGCCCTTAGTTGGAAAAGCTGAGTGCCTCTAGTTTGTGATGCAAGCTGGCATGATTTCCTGCAGCCTATTATGCTTTGCCACGTAGCTGATGCTGAATGGGACCAGGGAAAGTATTTAACCCACAAGGGCTGGGGGCTGGAGATATAGAAGTAAGATGTAGGGGATAGAAGTAAGATGTAGGAATTAGAAGTAAGTTGTTTGTAGGAATAGGAGTAAGTAAGATATAGGGGATAAGAGTAAGTAAGATGTGGGGGATAGGAGTAAGTAGGAAATAGGAGTAACTAAGAAGAAAGAAGTAAGATATAAGTAGTAAGATGTAAGTAGTAAGATGTAAAGATGTAAGTAGTAATATAGAAGAAGTAAGATAGAAATAAGTAAAGTGTAAGAAGTAAGATGTAACTAGTAAGATGTAAGAAGAAGATATAGAAGGATAAAGAGAAAGAAGCTAGCTAGAGAAGAAGTAAAAATGAAGGTTCCTGAATAAACTGCTTGGAGAAGAGCTCATTGTTGCCTCCTTATTTCCGCTGGACGGAGGGGCGGCAACATGGGTGCTGAAGGGAACCAGGGGTGTTTCCTCCGGAAGGTGATAAAGGAGCTGTCATGATGTTTCTGTGCAGTGCCCCACACAGGCTTGTAGGTTTGAACACCTGGTCTTCACTTAGTGGTATTATTTGGGTTGGTTGTCGAGGAGTAGTAGCTTAGCTTTGTGGGAGGAAGTGGTTTAGTGGGGTTTTATAGTCAATTCCACATCTTGCTCTCTCCCTTTCTGCATTCTGTCTGCTGATTAAAATGAGAGCAACTGGCCTAATGCTCTGTGACCATGCTTCCTCTGCCATGTATTGTCCTGAAACTCTAAGCTAGAATAAGCCATTTTCTCCCTTAAGTCACTTTTGTCTGGCTATTTGATCACAGAAACAGAAAGTAACTATGAGGAGAGTGTGTCTCTGGGTGCGGAACTGAGTTTCATATAACATTTTCAATGGTGGTATGGGGTTTGTGGTAAGCTAAATGAGCTGGCATTGGTGAGCTCTCTGTTTAGGGAGGGACCTGCCTATATAAATGCGGTGGAGAGCTGTTGAGGAAAACACTGGTCATTAACTTTGGACTTTCCCATTGATGCTCACACATATGCAAGTGTGTGTGTGTGTGTGTGTGTGTGTGTGTGTGTGTGTGTGTATGTGAATGTGCACACATATGTGTATGAAAATCACAAACATACACATGAAAAGAAGGAAAGGAGGGAGGAAGGAAGAAAGATGGAGGGATGAGAAGCCAGAAGGTCAGAGGAGAGTTGCGCCAGCTTACTTCCTAACCTCAAGCTTTCTGCATCTGAGAATTTGAGGACCCCTTTCCTGTACTGGCTTTCCACAGGAAGACTTGATTTCTCTACTTGGGATTAAGAGAAGGTGGTTGTTTAAGATGGTCATATGAGTATACATGACAATATTACCCAGTAGCTTTAAATTGCAATTACTTTTTAATGTCAGATAAGCCCCATATACACACAAGGATGCAGGGATAATTGGCCTTGTAAAGACCCAACCATCTCTAGTTGTCATGACTTGGCTTCCTTGTTTTACCAGAACTCAAGGTGGCTGTGTCCCTGTGCTTTGATTAGGATGAATGAAAAGTCACCAATGGGCAAACCTCAGTCATTGGTTTGTGCAAAGCACACTGGATCCCATGTCTCCACCTCCAGAATGCTGGGCTTACAGTCCACCATCAATCTGAATGACTTTTAGATGTTTTTGGGATCTGAACTCCAGTCCTCAAGTTGGTGTGACAAGCACATTCTCCTCTGAGTCAGCTCCTCTGCTCTCATCTGTACTTTAAATTCATCACTACCATAACATCCCCCTCTTCGCTGACCAACACATTTAGAGGTCAGCAAGACATGGATGCTCTCAGGGATCACCAGGCCTTCAAGTTATAGCCAGCTCACCTTTTCCAAGTAATGTCCACAGCCAGCCTTGGGTTTACATCCTGAGACCTCGGATGAGGATTTAGGAACACAGGTGCATATGTAATCAAGAGAAACAGGAGAGCATATAACTAACATCTTACTGGCTGCCTAGTAACGGTTATAAATGTCACCTGTTGTCTTAGTTAATGAGTTCCATACTCCAGTGAGATGCTCATTCAGATAAAGAAATGAGCTCAATACTTTACACAAAATTTTAGACATATTTAGTAAACAATGATATTTTTCAAGGAGCTGAGGATGTAGCCCAATTGATGAGAATACTTGCCCAGGATACACAAGGTTCTGGGTTCAGCCTTCAGCATGTCTACAACTATATATGGTATACTCTACATGCCTATAACCCCAGGTCTGAGAAGTTGGCAGCACGGATTCTAAGGTTACCCCTGGATATATAGTGATATTTCCAACTGAGACCAGACACAGTGAAAAATTCTACAATTCTATTATTTGCCACATTGCCTAATGGTTCCCAGGAGGAGGGATAGAGACTGCCAGGTGATCTCATCAGGATGGACTCTCTCAAGTGTGCTTCTTATGGTGGCCTACAGGCAGCAGGGCAACTTCATTATGTGAGGGCAAAGGACCTTTTCAGGGAGAAGGAACATAAAGCCCCACAGTGGAAGTACATGTCAAACTTTGTTCCTAGGGAAAACATTCACTGTACAACAGATCTAACTTTCTTAACATCATCAGCCATAAACAGAAAATATGAATTACATCCTTATTGAGCCCTTCTAGTGTCTAGAACCATGTCCAAGATTCCAAAGGCTGGTTCTATACTTCACCTCTCTAGATCCCAAGAGATTCTCCTCACCCGTCCAAGGGGCAGCAGGTATCTGAGAATGCCACAGCCCACGGTCCAAGTTCCACGAGGATTCAAACTCAGAGCCCGTGAGCTCTGCTCTCAGACAGGCTTAGACTTTCCTCTCCACATCAGGACTGCCTGTGACCTTTATCACCATTCACATCTGGGTATAATGGAAGACCAAAATGAAAACATAAACTGACCAGAAACCAAATATCTGTGAAGCAACAGGCCTCCCTCTGATGTAAGAGAAGGCAATGAGAAACAGTGAGCTGGTCTAATGTCAGCCTCAGGAAAAGAAAGAATTTGTTATTTCTTTCTTGGTTGCAAAAGCATCACATGCTGTTTTCAAAAGAAATTACCAGAAAGACACTAAGAAGACAAACCATAAACCCACACGCTGGGAGACACCCAAAGGGTCCAACCTTACTCTAAACATTAAGTAAAGCGCTCCAGTACAAGCACACAAACACGAACGCGTGACTACAGATTCATGTGCCCCCATCACACCAACCAGTGACTTCGCTGGCAATTTCAAAATCAAGAGCAGACTACAGCATGCTCCAGTTCTCCCCTCTCACCACAAGTTGGGGGAAGTAAACAGGCCACTGGGGAATAGGAGCATCTCCAAATGTAAAGAGCTGGTATCTCAGAAAAGAGGCAAATTCTCATTTGCTTCCTGTTGCTGTAAGGAACATTATGACCAAAAGCAACTTGGAGAGGAAAGGGTTCGTCTTATCTTACAGGTTTGAAGCTTGAAGGAAAAACAAAACAAAACAAAACCAAAACCAAAAACCAACCAAACAAACAAGCTAAAAACACCACCAAAGAATGCTTCTTACTAGTTTGTTCCCAGGTTCTCTTTTAGCTACCTTTGTTATGTAGTCCAGGCCCACCTGCTTAGGAATAGCACCGCCCACAGTGGACTGGGCCCTCCTGCATCAGTTAGTGATCAAGAAAACGCCCTAAACATGTCTGTAAGCCAAACTGATGGAGACAGTCTTCACTTGGGTTTCCTGTTGAGGAAGGAAAGATTAGCCATCACAGGGCAAGAGGTCTCACACTGGGACTCATCTTAGCCACAGACCATTCAAGACATGGAAAGGTCTGGAGGGAGATTACCTAGCATGGCCTCTTCCTTTATAGGTGAGAAGACTAAGGGCTGGAGAGGTGGAATAAATGCCTAACCAGACACAGAGTGAGCAGTGACCCTTCTAACTCCCACATTTTTTTCTAAACTTTGGCTTTCTCCTTCGGTTAGCATGGGACTCCAGGGGGTAGAATGTTAGTAATAATACCATGCAGCCATGGGCTTAGTCCCCAGCATACCAGACAGACTTGGGTCTAGCAGTCTACTGCTGTAAACCTAGCACTCAGGTAGAATAGGCTGAAGGATTAGAAGTTCAAAGTCATTCTTAGCTACATAGTGGGTTAAAGGCCAGGCTGGGCTATAAGAAACCCTGTCTCAAATAAAAGAAAATATTTTAAATGCAGGGTCTTCACTTTCCCCATTGCACTTGCAACCCACAGGATGTCCCTGGTTATAGTTGCCCAAATGAACAACAACAACAATAACAACAACAACAACAACAACAGAAATGTTTCCTCCTCCAAAGTTCTAGCCACAAACCTCAGTGAGGCTGAGGCTGACGTTTAGAAGCTGAGACTGTAAGGTCAAGTCTGAGTGGATCTGGAGACCTCAGAGGGTTTGGCTCAGCTGCACAGATTCCACTTAAGGCATGGATGTCTTCGGAGGCTCCTCGGGGAAGGAGGCCAGAGGATCTAAAACCATTTCTGAGAAAAAAAGCCAAATAGAATTTTCTTTTCCTCCTCCTATATTTCCACTGGCTTTTCCAGTGGTTCCATGGCTATAGCACACACTTCCCATCAGCAGGGCAAGGCTGCACATCTCTAAGGAAAACGATTTCTTAGGATCTCAGAACATGAAGTCTGAGAGAGTCCCAGGAAGCTGAGTCAGAGAGACAGCAACACAGAGAACAATGATTTCCATGAAGGCAGGGCAGGTACGTGCAACACCCAGAGACCAGACAACCCCAGAGTTCTAGGTAAGTTCTGGGGAACACATAGGACTTGAGGGACTCAACTGTGGATTTTTATTTTTGTATTTATTTTTAAAAAATATTTCAGCGATGCTACACCTGAATAAATTTCAAAGTGAGCCACGACCCTGGGCCTCCTAAATAACTCTCTACGTGTGTGAAGAGATGCCCTGTTCACTCCCCATGTCCTCCCTATCCACTTTGTTTCCTCTCTCCATTTCCCATTTCCTGACCACCCATACTGATTGTGCTAAAAGAGCGGATTACAAAGTTCTGAGGATTCCCATGATCAGACCTGCTTGGAGTTGCAGATCTGCTGAGATATTTCTGAGGTGGCACTTGGCCTGCCTCAGTCCTTATGCAGGGAATGTGCTCCCGATGTATCAGCAAGATGCTCTCTGCTTCAAGGGTAATAATAAGGATCAGACAGAAATGTTCCACCCAATGATCTAGAATACACCCCAAGCACAGGAACATCAGAAGTGTAATTGGGGAGCTGATGTTTGTGAGACGCAGTTCCTGGGCTACATCTCTCTGGACCTTGCCTTTTTCCCACTGCACATCACTCCTGGAGATGAGTCACCAAACCCAGGTACTGACTTGGCCTTTCTCCTCGTCCCTCCCTTTCAGGTTGCTGAGGAAACCCCTGCCATTCAGTGTTAGTGTGTGCCTTTTAGAAAGCAGGCACTAAGTTCACTGGTAAATCCTGCATTAAATTATCCCAGGGCAAATGAACAGAGCAAGAGAAGAACCATCTACCAGAGGATGTCAAGCCCCTCAACGAAAGGCAAGAGAAAGTAAAGGGGGTCAAACAAGCCCAGGCAGACCTGAGCTTGAGCTAGACCAGAACATCATAGCAAGGTGGCGCCTCTGCCACATGATGGAGATCCCTACACTTAGAAGAGGGATGGCTGTTCTGAGAATGAGCCTAGAAAATGTGTGCATCAGACGTCTATGTCAGACTGCAAAAGATCCCATACGGAAAAGAAAGTGCAAACACCTGGTCTGTATGAGAAAAATTCAAAGTAAAAATCTGTGTATATTGTTGAGATGCAACAATGTCTGGAACACTGACTGTACCCTGATGCTGCATGCCAGAACTCCTCTAAACACAATGAGTCTTCTTATCTTGAGCCAGGGTAACAGCGAAGGTGAAAGGGGTACCTGTATGTCCATGTGCTGCAGGCAAAATAGAGAGCAACCCATGTTTATTCCAGCTTAAGCCTCAGAAATGTCAACCCAGATAACCGTAGGACTGAGAACCAGAGGCCATCAGAGATGCTCTAGGAACTTGATCATGGTCACATGAATCTTCCCAGAGTAGCAGACAGAAGGCTATGACTTAGCACACAAAGTTCCAGGAGCTTATCACTGTGATGCATAAATGCTCCTCCCTGTAAGAGATTGAGGTGGTAGCCGAAGCCCATGGCCAAGAACTCCCTAGAGGGAGTAGCTCTCAACCTGTGGATTATGACCTCTTTGGGATTGAATGATCCTTTTGCAGGGGTTGCCTAGGACCATCAGAAAACACAGATGTTTACATTACAATCCCTAACAGTAGCAAAATCACAGTAACAAAGAAGCAACAAAAATAATTTTATGGTTGGCGGTCACCCCAACATGAAGAAGTGTATTAAAATGTCACATCATTAGGAAAGTTGAGAACCACTGCCTTAGGGAGTTCAATATCTGTGAGGGGATAAAGATAAATGCTGACAGAGTTGGAGATCGGAAACTTTCATTGGAGCACACTGTTGTATTGACTCTATAGCATTTGCCTTTTGTTTACCAGACTGAGTGAGTACCAAAAAGTCGAGGGTGAGACCGTGAGAAAGGCTTGCTCTGTTTTGTCGTGGCATCCTGCCCCACATTTTGTTTTCAGCCGTCCTTCCAGAGTTTGCCAAGGGAGAACAGCCCAGCCCAGTGGTGTTGAAAGAGCCTGCTCAGGCCAAGCAGAGTAGAGATCAAGTCCCACCACTGAGGGCGAGACCATGTGTGCTCACTATGTTGTGGCTAGAGAAGACAGCTTATGCTCCCATCTGTCACCTTCAGAGCAATGGTGACAGAAGCCTTCCAGCGATCCATGTGTATCCCTGGAATCCCATCCTGACTCTCCCACCCCAGTCTGGATACATCCAAGTTTAGAAGCCTCAGCTCTAACCCCAGAAGAAAAGCTGAGAAGCTGACATGGAGCTGGCGAAAACAGACAGATTGGGACCGAGTGGTGGGAGGGGAGTGCGTGGTGGCCTGCAGAACCTACGAGACAATCCACGGTTCTAAGATTGGAAAGGGGGTGGGAGGGAGTGAAGACATTTCTTTTACTTAAAATAACAGCATTTGCAAAAAAGGTGGTCCTCTGGGTGTGCCTCCAGGTGTCCTTCCAGATATCAGGGGACAATGAGACCCAGAACATCACTAAGTCCAAATGCTCCTGAATCACCCAAACCCAGATATACTATTCAGACATGGCTCTGAGCCAACTAAACACAAAGCTGCTTAGAAACAGGATCAGGGTGAATAATACAGGGTGCCCCACCAAAGCCATTACTCTGTGCAGCGTGGTTCTTTGGTCCAAACCCACCAATGTCAATGGGACATTAAATGGGCCACTTGACAGGTAAGCACCACTGAGTTCATGATACTGTTTCAAAAAGCCACCCCCACACTTTCCAGAGACCCCTGGGCAAAGAGAAGGCCTATCTCAGATACAATAGAGTCCAAAGAAGTGGAAGGGTGGAACGAAGTCTCTGGAGGGTACCTGAGATGTGTTGGTGGGCTAGAGAAGGGGAGGCTGCAGTTAGCTTCTTTAGGTGTTGCTTCATGGGTCCAACTTAGTCCACACAGCCCTGGGTACCACTGATGAGAGTTTTCAACCACAGGTACTTCAAGATGTTTGACATTTCAGACTAAACCTATGGGGACAGCAAGGGGGCTCAGGAGTGAAAGCTTTTGCTGCTGAGTCTGATCCCTGGTACCTGTGTCAAGGTGTGAGAAAAGAACCAACTCTACAATGATCTCTCTGTCTCTCTGTCTCTGTCTCTGTCTCTCTCTCTTTCTCTCTCTCTCTCTCTCTCTCTCTCTCTCTCTCTCACACACACACCAATTTCACCACCACCACCATCAGTAACAACAATAATTACAAAAATATACATATATAAGTGTTCTACCTGCATGTATATATATGCACCATGTGCCCAGTACCCACAAAGGCCAGAGGAGGGCAAATGATCTCCAGGAAGGAGAGTTAAAGGTTGTTATGAGTCAACACATGGGTGCTGAGAACTGAAGCCGGGCCATGTGCAAGTGCATAACAGGCTCTTAACTAATCACGGATCAATCTCTCTGGCCCTATAAAATAAATTTTAAAAAGAAAGGAGGAGGAAGCTGTGTGGATTCAGAGATGCTGGAAATCTAAGGTGAGGGGTGACTGGAGAGCACCTTGTGCTCTCCCCATTTTGCGTGAATTTTCTGCAAGGCTATCAGATCACATGTCGGGGAGCCCTCTGTGCCTGCCTGCATGTCTTCAGAAGCATGGATGGCTTATCCTCAGCAGGAAGCTAAGCAGCCCAGTGGATACCATTGTAACAGACAGAGCATCGAACAGACCCAAGGACCCTGTGAAACAGAGGGAATCTGGGTCTAAGAGACGCTTGGACTTAAGACTCAACTTTAAATCATACTCCCTAGGGAGCCTTTATTGCCCAGGTGCCTCAATCTTGTCACCTATGGCTAGGCTGTTTTTCACAGGCTGCCACGGGATGTATAAGATAACAAGTAAGATAGAATTGCAGGGCCTTCCTCGGGGTGCCTCTGACTCCTCAGCCCTAAGTGTCACTCCTCTTTTAAGTAGAGAAGCAGCACTGGGTATCGAGGTCCCCAAACCCGGGACTGTCCTCAGCAGTTTACCAGCAAATGAAGTGGTCTTTTTTTTCAGAGCACCTCATCTCTGTAAAAGTGGACACAAGAAAAGAATTTGCCAGTGAGCATCCAGGACCCCTCAGTGGTCTGACACTGTCCCCTATGAATCAGACAACCCCTTACATGTGGTCTGTGCTATTCTGAAACCCCCAATAAGCTCTCAAAAGGTTAAAAAGGATCATCTTATTTTTGAAAGGCCCCAGAGGGCCTTTGGCCATGTCAGATTTTTATAGCTTCGTTCAGGGTCAGAAGATGTACGGATTTTTCATTCCCTCTGAATTTAACCAGTATTTAAGTGTACCGATTATAGCTGGAAACACACGTCTCTTTCCAGAATGTGGTTGAAGAGGTGGACGGGGAAACAGCTTTGGAAATTTACAGCCCAGAAATAGCATGTGGTCTGTCTGCTTGGGAAGAACCAACTCCTCTGTGACAAACAGGGAGAAGCCCAGCATCAACCAGCAAATAAAGACAGCCCAGACAGCAGGGATCTTTGTCCCGATGCCCATTACTGGACACCAGGCAGGCTTCCCAAGTCTAGGACACACCTGAGGCCAGCACAGACTCAGAGCTGGGAATGTGGTGATTGGGCCACTTGAGCAAGACATCTTGACACGAGGCTGACTTAAAGGAAGCAGTAAAGAGTTAACAGTACTGGCTGCTCTTCCAGGACTGGGGTTCTCAGCACCCAGAAGGTGGCACACAACCATCTGTAACTCCAGTCCCAAGGCATCCAATACCCACCAGGCATACACACAATGCACACATTTTCAAAAGTAGATATTTGTGTATGTGTGTGTGTGTAGGGGGCGGGGGATGATACAAGTGAAATGTACCAACCATTTCCTAATTGCCTTGCATGAAGGAGCTACTGGGCCTGGCTGTGAGAAGGCACATTAGAGGGTTTAGAAGGGGCTTTAGAGATCTGCTGGTCTAGCCACTGGCCTGAGTTTCTGGTATCAAGTTCTTGCACTTCTGACATGGGGTCAAGATTAAATCAAGTTCCCGAGGGTTTTGTGGATATTTTGATTTTGTCTTCGAAGCATTGGCTGGAAGACCATGGTGAACACGGGCCACGGTAGTTTGTTTCAACCTGAGCCTGGGCAGAATGTTGTTGTAACTTAGTTTTAAAGAATAGGTTTCTTTAAGACAACCTGTGAGAAAGCATTGCTACACTGCCATGTCCAAAATAACGTCTGGAAACCCCTACACAGAATGATCCCTGCCATTTACTCTGAGTTGAACTTTCTGTGGTTCCACTTTTAGACACATGTTAACTCACAGAAAGATATGCAGAAGAAAGGGGACCCAGTTCCGTGCCACAGACACCTTGTAAATTCATCTGGCAGTAGAACTTTGATACGTGCCCAAATTTCAAGTCCCGGGGGAAAATGAAAAGTGTATGTGCAAGTCTGACAAGGCCAGTGCCGCCATGGATCCCCACCTTGCTGTTTGAGGCAGGGTCTCACACTGAAGCCAGAGATTGCAATTCTGCTAGACTGGACTTCCAGTAAGCCCCATGGATTCGTCCGTGTCTGTCCCTCCAACCCTGGGATTGCAAGGCACTCCAGGCTTTTGTTTAATGCAGATTCTGGGGGCACCAAATTCAGACTTACATGGCAGGCTCTTATGGACTAAACCATCTCCCTGCCCAGATAATTACTAATCTTAATACTGCAGCAACATTCCTTCTTCATGTTGTGGAACCTAGCTCAAATGGATCAAAAATACTTCTTCTACCTTCTCTGTTAGTCACGCCTCTTTACTGACCGACCACGTACACAATGGTTATGAGACACCTCCCAGGAGAGAAGGGATCTCACCTTCAATGTTCTGCACAGTGAAGTCAGCTTTGAGCCACAGGGATTTTTGAGCATTCAGGAGCTACAAAGACAAAGCTAAGATGTCTGCTTCCGTCTGATGCTATAAAGACAAAATGTCTAGGCACAAAGTGGACTTCAAATGAAGCACTAAGGATCCAAAAGGTAGCTCAGAGGTCAAGAGGACTCATTGAGCTTGAAGAAGATCGGAGTTAAGTTCCCATCATACACACACAGTTCACCACAGTGTCTTCCCAGGATGGATCACCAAGCTTCATTTATAACTCAACATATCTAAACTGTCAAGAGCAGGTACTTCACATTATGTCAAAAGAGTCTTCTGAGGAAATAGGGGTGGGGGGGGAAAGAAGTGATGAACTGAGAGTTAAGAAAATCACTTTTCTCTCAAATCAGATAAAAGCAGTTAAGGGAAAGGAAAAAGCACACGCCAAACTTTCTCATGAGTAAAGGAAGAAAAATTTAAAACAAAATATGAGCAAATAGAATCCAGATGTGTGTGAGACATGTATTTAAACATGTTTCTCCAAGGACAGCAAGAGAATTTGACATTGCAATAAGCAACGTGTCACGTAGCACAGGGGGAAAAAAAAAGCATGGTGGGAAATGGATCCGATCCCAACGCATGAAGAGAAACCTTATCACAAATCCTCCATAAAAACAGAAGACGGAATGCTGAAAAACAAAAGAAAAAGGAAGGCAGGATTTCTTTCACCTAATACACTGAACACAGAGTGAAGGTGATAACAACCAGTCCTGATTAAAATCAGGCAGAAGGAAAGAGCACCTTTCTTGGCTCTCATTCCTCCCTGACACACAAACAAACAGAAAAAGGAAGAAAAGTAAACTACTTTTCATTATTCAGAACTGACTTTTATATGTTGGAGAACCTTCAGACAAATGTAAAAGAGTACTAAAGATTTGGTAAGGTGACTACATGTGGGACCAGTGAATGAGTCAACAATTGAGTTGGCAGACACAGTCTGCCATTCCCAAAGTGAGGCAGCTGGGAACAAACACCATAAGGGAGAGTGTCCTAGTCAGGGTTTTTACAGCTGTGATAAAACACCATGATCAAAAGCAACACAGGGAGGAAAGGGTTTATTTCAGTTTCTGATTCTCAGGTCACACACTCTATCACCCAGGGAAATTGGGGCAGGATCTTAAGGCAGGAACCTGGAGGCAGGAGCTGATGCAGAGGTCAAGGATGAGTGCTGCTTCCTGGTTTGCTCAATTTGCTTTCTTGTAGCACCCAGGATCAACTGCTCAGAGATGGCACCACCCAGGGATCTGACTCCTCCCACAACAATCACCAAACATGAAAGGGCACTACAGCCTTGCCCACAGGCCAACTCGTTGGGAGCGTTTTCTCAGTGGAGGATCCTTCTTCTCAAGTGGCTCTAGTTGTGTCCAGTTGACATAGAACTAGCCAGCACAGATGGGCAAGGCTCATCTATACAAAAGCACAAAATTAGACAAAACAAAGCTATTCAGAATGAGTAGGAGAGACACCCAATGTCGCCATAAAAAGGTGCAGTGGGGAAAAAAATGGCTGTATTGTCTTGTTGACCTGCAGTTTTAATGCAACCCAATCAATTTGTCAATGGGGTTTGGTGGATTTTGTTTGTTTGTTTGTTGTTTTGTCTGTTTGTTTTTAATCACTGTTATTGTTTAGACTGTGTTCTGGTTTCCTTTTTGTTACTGCAATAAAACGCCATGACCTAAAGCAACGTAGGAGTTTAGGAAAGGGCTTAATTTATCTTTCATTTCCAGGTCACAGACCATCACTGAGGAAAGTGAAGACAAGAATATACCCAGGCAGGGTGCAAGGAGGAGCACTGTTTGCTGGCCTTACTTGCTAGATCGCTCTAGGGCTCATTCTAGGGATTTCTTAGGCAGCTTAAGTCACCTACCTAGGAATGGTACCACCCACGGTGGACAGGGCCCACCTATGTCAGTTAACAATCACTACTACAGCTTCCACAGAGCTACCTTCCCAAGGCCAAGCTGATCTAGGCAATTCCTCAATCAAGGCTTCCTTCTCAGATGACTCTGGCTGTGTCAAGTTGACAATTAAAGCCGTCCAAGTCAGGGCATGTTTTATTTTGCTTCTACTTATATGATGCTTTATCCATTAGCTCTACCATTTTATAGAACGTTAAAGGCTCAAGTACACAGAGAAAAAGAAATTACAACTTTGGGAGGTCCAAATGTGGAACTTTCTTCAAGACCTGTAGCAATACCACAGGCTGTAGTGACACTGTAATGAGCAGATAAAATGGCAGAAGGAACCCAAAGCATGAATACACAACATGTAAGAGGGTGTGCACATGATCAAGATTGACGGAGGGCTGATCAATAGAGCCTTGGGTGCTGTTTGTCTCCTATGGATAAAAATCATGTCAGCTTATAATATACCCCACACAAAAAAGTGTGCCCAATAATTTACAAATCTATCCAAAGAAAACATAAAGGATCAACTTAAAACCTTGGAATACAGAGCACACCCGAGGCATGGCCTTAGCTGTCAAGCCAAATTGATACGACTCTGTAGGCTGCAGTCAAGAATGTGTGGCCATCCAAAAGACTCTCCACAGAAAATGAAAATCAATGGCATGGACTGGGAGGTGCTATTTTTAGCACACAGAATGAACAATCCTCTTCAGCACGTATGAGGCCTGGCTTTTCAAGTCAGTGAGGGAAAATAGCACTTAAAGGATAAAGGTAAGCAGTGACACACAATAGCCGTTAACCCCGAGAAGGACGGAGTGTGAGGCGTGGGCTGCCCTACCCGAGTCACAGCACCACTAACTGGGTAAAAATTAACAAGCCCCACTATGCTAAGTGGCAGGATGTTTTTAAAGCACAGTTTTACCGGAGACTGGTTCTCCTGCTGGCAAGCGAGTAGAGCTTAAGCATACTTCAGGAAATCACCATGGTGGTTTCTTGTGTCTGATTATTAGTGAATCTCTCTTCAGCACAGGTGCCCTTTGTAGATAGTTGATCAAAGGAAAAAAAATGCACTTGTGGGCAGGAAAGACATGTAAGAATATTAGTAGTAGTGGGCTTGAGATAGCCAAGACTGACAATAACCTCCACGTCTGTGACAGGAGAGTGCCTGGGATGTAACTATACCTACTAGGAACAATAGGACTGAACTGGGGAGACGGCTCAGTGGGGAAAAGCTTTGTACCTGAATTCAGATACCAGAATATACACAAAAAGCCAGGAGTAGCATCATTCTCCTTCCAGTTCCGCTGCTTAAGTTCTTGCTCTGACTTCTCTAGGTAACACACTGTACCCTGCGAGTTCAAGTAGCCCCTTTCCTCCCTTAAGCTGCTTTTGGTCAGAGTGTTTTGTCATAGCAACAGAAAGAAAGCTAGACCATATCAAAAGGCTACATGAGAATTACATAAATAACTTAATTTTATCCATGACTTGTCTCTTAAACACATACTGTTTTAGATCCGTATACATAGAAAGAAGTTGAAGAGAAACATCAGCATACAATTGTAATTCTATTAAAAGAATTCTTCAACTGTATGCTGGTGAGAACCTGTTGGCTGTTTTGATCATTGCTGGAATGATAGAAATGGATAGAGATTATGTTCAAACCTGTCAATTATACCTGTGCTCTATCAGAAGCAGCCCCACGTAGGATTTGAACACAAATGTTTCATTTTTGTTATATGTTCTATGTGTATAATATGTATGCAGGAGACACGGGTTCTAAAGCCCTGAGAAATACAGGTTCAGGCACAACTCGCACAATGATTACTGTAACCAATGAAGTCAGGATTGAAATGAGGTTGTGATGACTGAATTATGCTAGCCACTCTAAAGCATCTGACACAGCCAAGATACTAATGGGTTTCTCATTTATATTTAATGCACCAATAGTAAATGGAACTAAAGTGGGGAGTTACTTATGCAGCGAATGTGGGAGACAGCAGCATGGTACTTCTGTAAAAGTGAAAGCGTGTCTATGAAACTCCACTGTTGGCCTTGAGGGACTAATACAAACAACTATTGTTTTAAAATCAGAGGAAGGACACATTAATCTTTGTTCAGCACATGCCCCAGCTTCTCCTTCTGGGTCTTCTCTTGCTCTTCAATTTGCTCCTGGGATAAAAGCTCAGAGCTTCCAATGAAGCTGTCCAAATGTATTCTGTGCACAAGAGCACTTGGTATGAACACCTGCTAAGTTCAACTCCCCAATATCCATGAAAAGCTGGGCATAGTATGTCTGTAACTCCAGTGTTAGGGAGTAGAAACAGATAGATCTCAGGAGCTTGCCGTCCAGCCCTCCTAGCTGGAACATGAAGCTTCAAATTAACTAGAGACCCTGCCTCGAAAAGTAAAGTGATGGTGTCGTTTCTCTAGGTCAATACCCCTGAGCCTGGGGAAGCAAGGTGCTGAGACCTGCCTTCCTGGCTGAGGTCCACAGCTGCCTCAGCCCTGCAGGCTATGAAGCTCACTGTACAGCAGCAGAGAGGGAGGGTAACCAGATGTAGTTCTCTGAATTCCAGCTGTTCCCAAGGCCAAGAGAGAGTCAAAGGCCAGCCAAACTTTCTCCGTCAGATTTCCCCCATCCCGCTTTAAAAGAAGCCTATTTTTCAAATTGGAGGAAGGGGGAAGCAATTAGAACAAAACGCAGAAATCTATACATCTCCTGGTATTTCCACTCCAGATGTGCATACTGAGGGTATCTGGAGGCATCCGAACCATGCTATTTCAACCCCAAACAACATTAACAAATCATCTTTGCTTGTGCCAGAATGTCATTTTCTGGTATTTTGGCCTCTGTAACCTGATTTTTTTCTTTCTTTTTTCTTTTTTTTTCTTTTTTTTTTTTTTTTTTTTTTTTTTTTTTTTAGTATGAAGCTATTTCATACTTTTTGGAATTTGAGACAGATTCCTAAGCAAATGTCCTAGGAGGTGGGTGTGGGTGGATGCTGGACAGAATGCAGAATCCACTCGGCCTTGGAAAGGTTTCTGGCCTGCTCCCTGATGGTTATCCCCTCAGCTGGGAGAGTCTGCTTCTGGACCAGGAAGTGCCTCACAGACAGGGCTGCAGTGATCCTACAATGTTAATGAGAAGATAAAAGCTTACAACACTATATTCCAAGGAAGAGATGGGCAACAGGAAAATTACGTGAAAAGTCACCTTGGCTGCCACCATGCACCTGGCCAGGGTACTGGATATAGAAAGGGATCAATGACATATCAGTTATCAGTCCCACTGTCCTTAAAAGAGTGAACTGATCACCCGGGTATGTGGAGGGTTTGCACAGGAAGATGCCCCAAGCAGACCAGTTTAAAAAACAAAGAAAATGCAAAGCAGACAAAAGCCTAAGTTTCTGGGGCTTGGAGAATGTACCATAGACATTTTTTATTTCTACAATCACCCCAAGAGTAAAGTTCTCTCATCACTCAGAGGTCCACAGGTGCCCACACTGACCTCCTCTAAGTCCCTGATTTCCAGGGTATGGACCTTCCCTCAGGCCCCATCACCAGCCTCAGTTCTCTGGTCTCACTGAAGGGTCTCAGCCCCCACTGTGAGCACACTCCTCATCTCTCCTGCAGCCAGCAGCCTTGGCCTCTCTCAAGTTGTCTAGTCAAACAGAGACTCAATTTATGGCCTACAGTGTGCCTGCTACTCCCCAGCTGAGCCACGTAGGTTAAGGCCAGCTCACTGCAGCAGGAACGTGAGGCAGTTGGCCACATTGCATCTGCAGTCTGGAAGCAGAGAGGGATGAATGTTGGTGTCCAATCAGCTTTCTCCTTTTTGTTCTGTTTAAGACATCAGCCTATGTAATGATATGATCCATCCTTTAGGATAAGCTTGCCTGTCTCAATTAACACAACCTAAAAGCTCCCTCACAGGTGACTCCAGATCCCGCTAAGTTGACAGTCAGCATTAACCACCAGAACAGGTGAACTATTCTCTTAGATCACAAAGAAATGCAGTTGCAGGTCGGTAGATTTTTTTTCCTTCCTATTACCATGTCATAGCCAAATATCCACCACACAGCCTTCCCACGGTAAGCTCCGGTAACCTCCTAAGCCAGAGACAAGAGTGACTGCAGCAGCCTCTGGGCTGGATGTGCATGATGTCATTAGACTCGGCCACTCACACTGGCACACAGACCATGGAAACTGTTTTCAACTAAAAATAAATAACTCTTCTGACCTTTGCACCACAAATTATGCTCTTCCTGCAGTAAAGCTGCTCACAGCAGTTCCCAATTGTCTCTATCACCCCTGCCAGCAACATCACAGCCACCAGACCAAACCACCCAACGAACACCACCAGTGACCCAGATGGCTCAGATCCCAGCATCCAATGCTCCTCGCCTCATCCAGCCCACGAGCACCTAGACACAGCTCCTTGGAAACTCCTTCTGAAAATGCCCTCAAGTGCCCAGCCTCTTCCTTCCTGGATGTCCCCTCTATGTCTCCTTTACTGGCTAACCCTCTACACATGCTCTTCATGATGCTAGAAGGTCCCACAGTGCAACTTTTACATTTTTCCCTCTCTGGGCATCTCCTATCTTATTACTTCAAGCAGCAGCCACTAGTCAGAATTCAATCCATGCCATCTCAGTGTATATCAACCTCTTAACACAGGCTCTAGGGATACTGCTAGTTCAGCATCCCACTGGGGTGTCCCATAATCATCATAGACTCTACAAAGGAACTTTGTAGCCCCTTCCTGAGTTCAACCCCCTCCAGCCAGTCCTTTCCCTTTCTGTTCAGTTGTGAAGACATCCTTAGTATCTTTTTAAGCACTTTGGTTTTTCTCCTGTTATCTTATAGAATCTGTCTTTTAAGATACACTTAGGAGCATCCACTTTCCTCTACTTCTTCTGTGCCTGCCTGACATACTGCCATTGTGTGATTTCTTCTAGTGGTCTCATGGGACAACCTCCTAGATTCTACCTCTGACCTCCATTCTTTGTGTCCACCCTATCACACCCATCAACATCAGTCTACTCAGGTGGAACGCAGACTCCCTTTCTCCTCTACTTCAATAAAACCACACACTGTTTCCCATAATACAATGGTTATCCTGCCAGACAACCCAGTTTCCTGCAGTGTCTGGACCCATCCAGACTCTGGTTTTCCTATGCTCCCTTCATGACACTCTGTCCTTCATGATGCTCCTGCAAGCTCCCAGGATGCTTTCAGGCTTCAGGGAACAATGCTTTTTGCCCAGGTGCTAAGTGGCTAATGCTTGTAGCTCCTTGAAGTCTGAGTTCAAATCCCACCTGTTTTAAAGTCCTCCCTGGCCACTGTTATATGTGTACTTATAAAGTTTTCTCTACATTATATTCTCGATACATCTGTGTCTTGTCAGGTATTATAATTGACTTCCTCACACCATCAGCTGTACATGGTATCTCCCCATGGCTGTCCCGGCCCTGCCATCATACCTCCTCCTGAGAGACAGCAAGAGCCAGTACTGGTTCTGCTGTGTTAATGGCACTTTCTGAGTTACAAGAGCACCAGGCGCACATGAGAACTCATTCCTTGTGCTGCCAGAGCATGAATGAACACAAGAGACCCTGGGACGAGCCACATAAGTGACAAGAGCCTCATGAACCTGTCACTAAGATCCAACGTGAGAGTGGCAATATCAACCTCACACAGGGAAAATAAGCAACTGAAGATAGATGTGTTACAAAGCATAAATTTAACAGTCTGCATCTACAACATCCCTTAAAATTCATCCAGGAGAGTCCTGCAAGGAATTTGCCTACACGCCATGGTTTAGGATGGGGATAAAATTCTATTCAGGCAGTACAACTGTTCCTGTCCCTGTCCTGAGACTTTGGTAATGAGAAAGAAATAAGGGAAGGTCTCTAAGCCTTCCTTTCCAGAGGCCAAAGTTACCTGTGGGAAGGGTAGAGGTGAAGAGAAGTGGTATCTTCCAGCCAGGTCTTGGGGTTCTGCTGTGCTTATGAGCATTCAGGTGCTTCTTCCCATAGGTAAAAGAAAGAAGTCTCTGTACTAGGGGTCCATCCAACTGAGAAAAGGGGCCCTGGGTTCACCAGACTCAGCAGAGCACAAAGTACCTAGGAAGCAAGGGAACAAGGCAGTCAGCACAAGAATAGCAGGAGGACAGCATGGTCAGGATGCTAAGAAGGACCAAGGTATTGGCACTGATCTTCCTATCTTCAAACTCAAGGGGATGCTGGATAAACAGATGTCTGGAAACCTATCATATTGAGCATCAGTGTAACGGTACAGTTTGCCAGAAAAGTAATGACGGTGCACTAGGCGACAAAAGCAAATCCCACCAAGAAGTTTAACAGATGAATCCATCATCACGGACTATCCTCCAGGCCTGGACCACCCAGCTCCGTCTGTCCCCGTGGGATTCCTACAGGGATATGGGTAGTGGTCTCTATAGGCACTCAATGGAAAGTCTCTTTCCATCAAGAAAAGCAACACCAAAACCCACAACTTAGGAATGCATAATGAGTGAAATGGAATTAGGGGAAATAAGAACCCTGGGAGACAGGATGAGAGTGAGCACATATTCTCCATTAGTAATTACATTAAATGCTTTAAATGGGAGGCAGAGAAATCTACAGGGCTGCTGGGGGTGCAATGGAGTAAAGCCTGCTTGGGAAACACTTCGCAGCTCTTGATTAAAGTCAAGGCTAGTCTATGACCCAGGAAATGCCTGAGAAAAATGAAAGGCAGCTCCACTAAGTCCTGCACACACATGATCAAAGTGGCATCATCCACACTAGGCTGCATGTGAAAACAACCCACATGTCCATTAACTGGTATACTGCATGATCATGCAACTGTTTTGATCCTGAAAGGAACTATAGTACTGAGTCACACTAAGACACAGATGATTGTGTGTCTGTCTGTCTGTCTGTCTGTCTGTCTGTCTCTCTCTCTCTCTCTCTCTCTCTCTCTCTCTCTCTCTGTGTGTGTGTGTGTGTGTGTGTGTGTGTGTGTGTGTGTCTGCGTGTCTAGGTATGTTCACTTGTGCAGATAGGTATAAAGACCAGAGGATGATACTAGGAAGTTCTTCTTAAATTACTCTCATGCCTTATTTTTTTTTAACACAGGGTCTCTCACTTAACCAGAAGTTCATCATTTGCTCTAAGTCGGCTCCAGTAAGTCTGAGGATCCTTCTGTCTCTGCCTCCCAGTACTGGGGTTGCTGGAGCCTTGCCTGGGCATGTATTCCCACATGTATTCTGTGGGATTGAAGTTGGGTCCTCAGCAAGCATTTTCTTTACTGAGCCATTTCCCCAGCCAGAAGCTCATTCTTGGACATACTATGCTATGCTAAAGAATAAGAAGCACAGAAGCTCTTCATTATATGAAACCACTCATATGCAACATGTCCCGGTAGGCAAATCCATGGGGAGAGAAAGATAATGCCTGGTTTGCTGAGACTCATTACACATACATAGGTTACTGAAGACATTCTGGAATCAGGTAACGATGACAGTCACAAGACCATATGTAAACATGCTCAAAACTCCTGCATGGGGACTTGAAGATGGTGACTTTGAAGCTACGTGAAAGCCAGATCTGGAAAATTGTTAGTTTAAATGGGGAAGAAGGAAGGAGGGAAGGAGGAAGGAATGAAGAGAGAGAGGAAGGAAGGAAAGGGAGGAGGGAAGAAAATCACAAGCTCCTGGAAGATGCAGAAATGTAAGGTAAAACTAAGGTAAGGCTGCACCAGAATTTCTAAATCTTTTGTTTACCAGGATTGCAACACTCTTGCCTGAACTGTTTTTTTTTTTTTCTCATGAGTTTGTGGTCATGGAGCACAGACCACCAGTGACAATTTCCTGCTCCTACCTGAAAAGGCTTCCTGGTCCCTTCAATGAGGGCTTCTAGAGCAACCATATGACGAGATGAAACATTTATCCTGGCAGATAGACTCATGTCTCTTTGATATACCCCCCTCTCTCTCCTTACACTAGAACATCAGGCTTTGCCCACACCACATGCAAATGCTCATTTTTCTTACAACACTCGTGAACAGATTGCTCAAGACTGAGGCCTTCAGCATTTACTCTGTTTCCCAGCATAGCCCTAACCCCTCCTCCTAGGCCTCTCACCTGCATGCAAGCTAGCCTTGAACAGCTTCACTATGGTTATTTCAGAAAATGCCACCACTAGGCTACAGGTCTATTTTCTGCCTTGGCAATAACTTCTGACTCTTCAGACAAAAGGCAACACATTCCTTCTCAGGATCCACCTTTCTGCTGGTGTTCCCATAGAAGAAGAGCTGAGAAATAGCAATGCCATTGCCAGCAAGAAAGCAACACTCTGCTCAGACAGCACGGGGGTGATAGGAGCCTTTTTGAGCTGCCTCAGGAAGAGCTTGGCAAAGGCCTGCCAGCTGCTAAACTCTCTGCCTGGGCTCTGAACTAGGAGCTCAGTGTCCCCGCCCTTCAACCTTTTAGGCTACAAAGCCCACTGACTCTCTCATTCCCAAAGCTCGTGGTGTGGTCTCAAAGCCTGTTTACATTTGCTCTGGAAGATGGCCACACATAAGACATAGAAATTGAAGGAAGATCGGAGAGAAGGGGTCTGGTGGGAGTGGGAGAAAACAAGAAAACAGGGTAAATATGATCATAATACATTATATACATGTGTGGAAATGTCATAATGAACCCTGTTACTATGTTTAATTAACATGCTCATTAATCTATATCTTGCATACAAGATGCCTTCTATAGTGATGAATCATATTAAACTTTATTTTGTTATTTATGGATAGGTACGTATATGCCTCTCTGTGTGCATGCATATGTGCTTGCAGGTGCCTACGGAGACTACAGTAAGTTATTAGATTCCCCATAGCTAGAGCTACAGGCAGTTGTGAGCCGCACAATACTGGTAGTGAGAACAAAATTCTGGTCCTCCACAAGAGCAGTAGTCACTTCTAACTACTGCACCATCTCTCCATCCCCTCGTTTGCATTTTCAAAGAAAAGTTGTCAGTAGGCACTATTAATAGTGGTAAAAAGTGTTTTATTTCTCATTCACTTACTGATTTAACATACATGAAGAGTGATAAATTTTGATTTTTTTTAAGTGTAGGTGCCTCTCCCTTGGCTATCTGTCTTGCAGATTCTCCCATACAGTCCCCAGGCAAGGACTGTGACTCCAGAGTAAACAGGGCCACTCACCCAGCAGCATGAGCCAGGGATGAGAAAGCACAGCCTGTGGATGCTCAGCCTCTCCATCTGTGTCCCAGGGAGCCCTGCCACATTTCCAAGCCCCTTCTGCAGATACCAACAATGTACATCTTAGCTTCACCTTCCATTCTTCACCTGTACTTGGACTTCTGCTGAGAGACAGGTAGGTGTGCCTGGAGCAGAGATGGCCAAGAAGTCCTTGCTTTTAAGAATCCTGCACAACATGGAACCCCATGTCTACCAGTAACCTTTCTAGTAATCAGCAAAATTCACTTGTTTGTCCCAAGAAGAAAATATAATGAAGTATTAAGTAAGATGTCTCGTTTCCTACAGGCAATGCCAGTATTGTCTAATTCACACCTTCATATGAACATGGATGCCATCCCGAAAGGTAAATCACCCCAAAAGCCAAGCTTATGCAGAAAATATGAAGGAATGATCTCACTGATCCCTTTCATCAGGTGTACACAATCTCTATCTAAATGGGGCCATATGTGATCATGACTTATTAAATAAAGGGAACCACTAAAATAACCAGATTTATGAGGAGAATACAGAGCTGGGAGCATCACTTGGCCCCTTTCCCAGCATATCCAACCCACAGCTCCAAAGCTGTGTATGCCACAGGACAGCCATAGCAGCGCAACACAAAACCATACTTACTATAAACACTATGAGATTTTCTTTCTCAATTCTATTATATTTTTTTTTTTTTGCCCAATAAAATTGCACAAGTGTAAACTTTGTAGATGACAATCTGCTGCCCCGTGTGACTGTAGGAAAGACCTGTTAGACCTTTGTAATCTCAGTGTACAGGCATACCTATCTGCCCACACATACAAGCACACCCATGCGTATGCACACTTGTGAGTCATAAGTGGTACATTAAAGCAAAGCCTCGCATGGGAAGGGTGCAGTTACTTAGAGAGATCTCTCATGGTCTCTATGGGGCGGTAACAGAATGACTGAAATGGAAGCAGGGCATAGAGAAGGCTGAGAAGAAACCAGCTCAGCAAGGTGGGTGTGGGAGACTCAGGCGAGTCCCAGCAGCTGTAGTGAGAGGAGACAGATGTGTTCTGAAGGGAGTTTCAGGAGCAACAGACTGCAGAGAAAAAAAGGGGAGAGGAGGTCAGGAGGAGATGGGGTCAGGAAGGAAGAGAAGGGGAGAGAAAGGATTGAGTAGGGGTGAGAATGGAAGAAAGATAAGAGGAGAGGGGAGGGAGAGAGGGGGAAGTTAAAGGGGAAAGGAGGAGGAGAGAAGGAAGAGGAGAGGGAGGAAAGGAAACTAAGAAGGACCTTGTAACTTTGAAAAAGGAGTCAGAAAGAAGAGAGGAGAAGGAGAAAGGGGGAGGAGAGAAAGGAAAGAGAGGAGAAAAGGCCAAAGATTCTTCCAGGCTTTCATGTTGAGCAGTAGAGCATCTAGGCTGTGAGTGGCAAGCACCTGTGAAGACCGAGGCAGGTGGCAAGCATGGGGTCCCCTAGGCTGCTTTGGGACAGACAGAAGAACTCTATGTGTCTGTGATATAGCCAAGAGCTCACCTGACCATGGGCACCAGAGGAAAGGACAATAGAAGTCTGCCAGTATACCTCACTGCTAACTCACAGAGACACAAAGCACAAGGGTACCCATAGCAATCAGTGTGGCCAAAGCTATGCCCAGTGTCCTTCAGGGATTCAGAGTATGGGGCAACACCAGGGAGAGCTCACACAGGAGGATCAATACTGACCCGCAATATGTCAGTTTTGGGACCCACTGCAGGAGCAAACACTGGAAGATATAACTGAGGAGAGCAAGCTGAATCAATAACATGATGTCATCCTCATGAGAGACAAAATGGTGGTCCTTCATGTGCTGGAATGGAAAGCTGTCTAACACAGACCTGGGAATAAAAGACAGTGTGCCAAACATTTGTATAATAGCATTCCTCCCATGAGTAAGACTGAGACACAGTTCTTCTAGAGGAAGAACCAGAAAACAATGGAGACATTTTAATCCCAAAGAAAACATCTTCTTCCCTTTGCTCCTCTTGAGAACTCTGTACTCTTAGATTTTCAGAGGCTAACAATATCTGGCACAGTCAACTTTAGCCACTACTTACTTTTCTTTCTCTGAAAGTGTCACATACTCCATGTATAACATACCACAAACTATGATTTACAACCCCACAGGAAGGGCCTATTTCCCTGTACTCTTGGCTCCACAAACAGGGCTTTCTTTCTCTTCTTTTTACTGCTCACCCCCATGCACACACACACATAAACACACACACACACACACACACACACACACACACACACACACACACACGGTATATTGACATTAAGCCTCTGCTCACCTGTTTCTGACTATCACTACAAAGCAAGTGTGAGAAGAAAGACCCATGTCTCCCTACACAGGCACACAACAAATGGGACCCAAAGGGGATCTGGCTGCATCTCCCCACATCTTCCCATTCCCGAGTCCCAGGACTGTCTTCTTGCTGCCATTTGTCTTGAAAGTCAGGATTTCAAAACCCAGATCAGGGAGGCTCTCACAGTGGCTGGGAGCAGAGGCTTCCACATGTGTGAGCTCCTGGAGTTCAGAATGAATGGGGGTCTTGTCTGGCTTCAATAAAGCACCTCTCTGTTTATATGCATACTATACTGAGAGTCTTGTCCACTGAGAAGCCATCCAGCACTCCTCAGCCATCCTTTTCCTGTTGTCTTGAAGGGACCTATTTAACATTTTCCTTCTCTGGGGTAAATTAAGCAACTGAAACATTTCTCAAGGCAGGCACGAAGCACGCTCATTGGCTCATTGGATATCAATTAATTTTTTTTTTCAATTCTCTGGCTGAGATGAAAGGCCTCTCTCTGGTTAGCCTGCCATCCTTGTCGATTCAAAGAAATCACTCATAAAAACGAAAACTGATTCTCAAGCTTCAAGCTGCTCACAAAGAACCAATTGATTTACCAAACTGGATGCTGAAGCAGGCACAAAATAAGAATCTTGTTACTGTCAGGACGTTACACTAGAAAAACTAATTTATTTAGAGCCGTGTGACAATAAAACACATTGTGACTTTTAAAAAAATCTCAGAAAGCAGTTCCCTTGGCGACATATCTTAAAGAGGAATGAGGTGGGTTTATATTTGCTGAGCAAGGGAGAATTTCTCCAAAGAGCAAGATGCATTATGTTTTTATCCAAAACATATGTGTGCTGGGAGAGATGGGGACTCTAACAAGGAGAGATTTCCTATGAAGGAGTGGATGGCTCTGTATCCAAAGACTGAAGGCCTGGGCAGGAAGGAGAAGTGCCCTGTGCCCTGTGATCCTGTACTGTCTGGCTTGTGCATTTATAATGTACTATATTCATGTTGTATACATAATGAAAGATTAGGTGTTTTAGAGTTTATGAGTTAATGTGGCTAATTATTTCAAAGGATCATATAGCTACAAGATCTCAGGGCCAGTGAGAGGGCTCAGCTGATAAAAGGTGTCAGCCACAAAGCCTGATGAACGGAGTTTGAGGCCAAGACCCACATGGTAAAGGAGACCTCCCTCCCAGTACACACACACACACACATGCACATCCAATAAATGGATACATAAATAAATACTCTTTAATCTAAAATAAACTCCCTCAGATCTCTCACACAGGCAGTCAGTCATTTCTGACATGTACCAATGGTCTTGCATCTTTGGAACGTTCCTGCAAACAGAATCTGATCTTTTAAGTCTGCCTCCTTTTGTAGTTCCTGTTCAAAAGCTACAATTGAACTCATATAGTTCTTGAGAGAAAGTCTCATGAAGGCCATGCATCATAGTTCTCCCAGGCTATCTGCTTGTCTAATGGCTCTAAATCAGTTATAGCCAATCCCACAGATGACAGAAAATGAAACTATCCACCCAACAAGTATGCAGATAATTACTGCCCACTTAACAGAGTCAAGAGTGATGGGCCAATAAAGCCTTTTAAACATCTCACCAATGTAAAGGTGGCCAGAGTTATTCTGATGAGACAATGTTAGGCTCAAAGCCAGAAGAACAGGGGCATCTCTAAAGTCTCTTACAGCTTAAAAGGTCAATTCTCAAAACCTTGTTTTTAAAATAGCCCAGCCTCACACGGTAGCTCTCTGAGCCTTGGGTGACTTAGGTCTTCACCATTTTCACAGACAGGGACTGTGGAACACTGTGACTGGGCACTGGTGGGGACAGGAATGACACACTAGGGTAGAGACCTAAGATGCCAGCTTCATTGTATAGAAGCCTGTAAGCTCACTACTCCTATCTACACAACTTGTGGCTTCTAAGAACTCTCAGGAAATGAGGCTCTAAGACCCTGCATTGAGATTGAAATCAAAGTCACCACTGATCTGTCACAGGGGCTGGAGTTAGGAAGAAGAGATGCCCTGACGCAAGGGTGGTTTGACTATACAGTCTGGTGGCATAGTGCTTTCTGAAGAGGCATTAGGTTTAGAAGTATAGACTTTACATTATAGGACAGTCACTGAAAATGTTTAGTTTTGTGAGGTATGATCAACTGGTTAATCAAAGCCCGGTAATCCCATAAATATGCACACAGGAAAGTCAGAAAAAGAAAAAGAAGCAATGAATTGAAAATAGCTACCCATCAGTATTAGAGCTCCTAGGCAACCATATCAAAAAAAAATCATTTTAAACAATGATTTGTCTAAAAGATCAGTTAAAAGATGTGGGTATCGACCTCATCCAAGAAGTGACTTGGTGCAGCGGGTGGCGGTTAGTCAGAAATCGCAACTCCTCAAAGTGAGCAAGTGTCTATGTGGTTCTCGGTCACAGATCTTTATCCCAAACCCACAGGCTCAGGGCAATGAACAGAGATTTTAAAAGTCTGTAAGACCATGACTGGGAGTGGAATGGGGGTCTTCTGGACATCATAGGACCACTGCACTCAGAAACTCACAACAGTGCTGGCTCCAGCAGAAGATCAAGCCAGGCATCATTCCTGTAGGGAGGATGGAGGGGATCATGAGCCCCTACACCCAGCTGAGAAGACAATGATGGCTTCCCAGATGGGGAGTTCATCTTCTTTAAGAGTGAGACCCATGTCAGGTCCATCCTGCTACTGCAGATGACGCCACACACAGGAGTATAAAGACAGCACAAATTATTCTGTGCATTATTAAAATTAAAAAAAAAAAAAGAGGGCACAAAGTTAGGAGGGGATCGAGGGTGTGAGTGAACCCAGGAGAAATTAAGAATAGAGATAGGGGGAATGAATATATTCAAAATATATCATATATATTTATGAAATCTTCAAATTAATAAAAGTACTATATTGCATGGATTCATGAATGCTCTCAAAAGAAAACTGCAACTATACTTTGCATTGTTTATAAGAAATTCATTGGCTGGGTGGTGATGACACACGCCTTTTGATCCCAGCACTTGGGAGGCAGAGGCAGGCAGATTTCTGAGTTCTAGGCCAGCCTGGTCTACAGAGTGAGTACCAGGACAGCCAGGGCTACACAGAGAAACCCTGTCTCAAAAAACCAAAAAAAAAAAAAAAAAAAAAAAAAAAAAAAAAAATGCTGAAAAGCTGCGGAAGCAGATTAAGGGATGGAGAACCATGCACCATGCCAAAGAAAACTGAATGAAAGGGGTTCAATGCAAGAACTATTGGGATACAAAACATAAAGTGGTAAATTCCACCGATGCAAGACACAAAAAATATGTACATCCCCAAAACTCATATGGTAATGCTCATACAACTACAGGGGAGAAGCAGCCGTTAAATAGATTTACCACCACCCGCAGGTGTTAAATGGACAAATCCAGCAGGCAGGAAAATAGAACAGACTGAGATGATCTGAACAACACTAACAATCAACTTGATCCTGTTGATCCACAGCCTCCCTTCTGAACTCTGACTCCCGTGAGATATCCTAAGCCAAAAGCTACACATAAATATAAAAGCAAATGAATAAAAGAACCAAGAAACCATCCCAAGCATGCTGATTCTTCACAACCCAAACCAGTGACCAAAGGATACCCAGGAAGCCCTGGAGATGTCCAGTCTACCCTAGACACTGTGAGAAAGACTGTGTATGAACAAAATGGGAGAGAAAGAGAGAGAAGGAAAAGAAAAACATGGTACTAGCAAAAATGCATGTGCACAAGCACACAGACACACAGACACACACCCACAGGCAGACAGACAGACACACACACACATACGCGCACACACACAGACACCCCCACACCCCCACAGACAGACAGACACACACACACATAAACACACATACAAACATACACACACACACAAACACACACACACACACACAGAGACAGGCACACACACACACATACGCACACAGACACACACACAAACACATACACACAGACAGACACACACACATATGCACACACACATATACGCACACACACACGCGCACACACACACACTCACACTCATATACACACACCATTCCTGGGCTACAGACATTATTGCAATCTTAACAACAAAATTATGTTCAAAAAAAAAAAATAAGGAGAGCATGGGGTATTTATCATGTATGTGTTTCTACCTTTAGCTGAAAACTAAAGAAAATAATTAGCATTTTCTAATTTCTACTATTTGTTTGCTCATTATTTCTAGTGCTGGGCATAGGCCCCAGGACCTAGAGATTCTTGTCAAGCATTCTATCACCGAGCTACAACTCCAGGTCCCAGCTCTCTCCATTGCTATGGACAAAAGTCTCGCCTTTTCCCACCAGGAGATATTCTTAGATTCACCTTAATGTCTGCCTTTACATTTTCAGAGGCATGATGTCTTCTTCAGTCCTCAAAGGAGCCCCATGGCTAAAGTAATGGGGGTACCATCATCACCACATAGAAGAACAAATTGGGAACAATTACAGAAGTCAAAGGCCTCCACTTAAGTCCCCTTGGGGCTTTGAGCTTGGGCAAGACCCCTCTTCTCTGACCTCATCTTGCCTCATCTTGCACAATCCCTGACCACAGCTGCCACTCTGGGATGTGCCATGCATGCTGACTCTGCAGGCCACTGCCTCCCTTCTCAGGTTCACCATTCCAAGCTGATCTGCGGGGGCCTGACCTCCACAGGAGCCATCCAGCAGCTCTCCTGAAACAGTGCTGATGTCTGCATTGTTGTTTGGTTTAATAACAGGAGGGCTCCTTTCTGGTCTGTTAGTCACTTCTCTCTAAACCACCACTGCAAAATGCCTATCTGAGACCTCTGGCTCATCCGCTGAAATGTTTGGCATGTGTGAAATAATACGATGTATGTGCTGAGGTGGAGCCTTAATTTACATTTCAAAGTTTTTTTGGTGGGGAGCTGGCAGGGTGGATCAGTGGGCAAAGGCATCTGCACCAAGCCTTTCCTAGGTTCAATCCCCTGAAATCACATGGCAAAAGAACCGACTTCTGCAAATTGTCCTCTGACCCATGAATACACACACACACACACACACACACACACACAGACTCACACACACACACACACACACACAGACTCACACACACACACATACACACACACACACAAACAAACACACACACACACACACAAAAGGTATAATTTACAACTTGTTTAACATCTCAAACTAAAATAATATGTCTCATTATGGAATGGACCAGAGTTATCACTTGGGATCAAGCCAGTGATGGCCCTAGCTTCCGCCTCCTCCCACAGACACCAAAATCTACAGACGCACCACCAGACCTTCTGTAAAATGGAAGTCTCAGCATAACTAAGGCAGGGAAGGAAGGCAGGAAAGATAATGGGGGAAAGAGTGAGAAAGAGCCCCAGATGGCTGGTCCTGCATCGGAAAGCCCTTGCTACCCACAGGGACAACTTACGCTTTCCACAGGACACCTATCAGGGACAGCGAACCAAGTGTACTTACCGAGGAAGGGCCCAAGCAACATCAACCTTGACTTCCTGGTGCCTGCTCTTTGTTGTAAATCTAAACAATGTCTGTAAATCTGCCTCCTACCTCCATTTCCAAACGTCCAACCTTGAACTTTTCTCTTCCTCTAACTGGTCCTCTGGAGCAAAGGGGAACATTGACAACCTTTAGAAGTGTAACTGCTGAGTGATCCTATTGTGCTTCTCTGTTTTGTCATATACTCCATGATCAGTTTGGCGAGGAAAGGGTTTATTTGGTTCACACTTCCAGTTCACTGCAGCTGAGGGCAGTCAGGGCAGAAACTCAGGGCAGGAACTGAAGCAGAGCCCATGGAGGAGTACTACTTACTGACTGGCTCCCAAACGTTTGCTCTTTTCTTTTCTGTTTGTTTCTTTGTTTGGTTTGTTTCTTTGTTTGGTTTGGTTTATTGTTGTTTTTTATTAATTAATTTATTCATTCACTTTACATCTCAGCCACAGCTCCTCTTCTCCCCACCACCTCCTCCCAACCCCCTCACACAGCCCCTCCCTCCACCCACCCTCCCCATCTCTGTGAATGGGGAGGTTCTCCTGGGTATCAGCCCGCCCTGGCACATCAAATCACTGTAGGACTAGGTGCATCCTCTCCCACTGAGGTCAGACAAGGCCGTCCAATTAGGGGAATGGGATCCATAGGCAGGCAACAGAGTGAGGGACAGCCGTGTTCCAGTTGTTGAGGGACTCACATGAAGACCAAGCTGCACATCTGCTACATATGTGCAGGGGGTCTAGGTACAACCCATACTTGCTCTTTGGTTGGTGGGTTAGTCGCTGGGATCGGCCTTCTTTCTTATACAAGATCACCTGCCCGGGGGAAGCTGCCCACCTGCCCAAAGTCTACTGCACTCTCCCATATCAGTCATAAATCAAGAAAATGCCCCAGACTTGCCAACAGGCCAACGTGATGGAGGCAATTACATCACTCCATGTCCCCTCTTCCCAGGTGACGTTAACTTGTGTCAAGCTCACAAAAATACCAGCCAGCACCAAAGCCAACAAAACCCTATACACTCCCATCATAGAGAAACCTGTTTACGACTTGCCCTAGAGAAGCTCACCTTCATCCTCCTGGTGTGCTTTTACTAGTCAATCATCTGTCTTTCTAACCCCCCCTGAGCTTTAGATATATGTATATAAATGCCTGTTGGTAAATCCCCAGCCCTGCTTTATCGGAGTTCATCATGTATGGTGGATTGAATATGCTTGACCCATAGAAAGTGGCACTATTAGGAGGTAGGCCTTGCCGGGTGGTGGTGACGCACGCCTTTAATCCCAGCACTTGGGAGGCAGAGGCAGGCGGATTTCTGAGTTCGAGGCCAGCCTAGTCTACAGAGTGAGTTCCAGGACAGCCAGAGCTACACAGAGAAACCCTATCTCAACACCCCCCCCCAAAAAAAAGGAGGTAGGCTTTGTTTGAGGAAGTGAGTCACTGTAGGGATGGGCTTTGAGGTCCTACACTTAAAGCTCCACTCAGGGCATAAAGACCCTCTTCTCCTGGCTGCCTTTGGGTCAAAATGTAAAACTCTTAGCTCCTCCACCACTATGTCTGCTTGCATGCAGCCATGCTTCCTGCCATGATGATAATGAACTGAGCCTCTGAAACTGTAAGTCGGCCCCAATTAAATGTCCTTTATAAGAATTGCCTTGGACATGGTGTCTCTACATAGCAATAAAACCCTAACTACGACACCATGGTATCCTCTTCCTTGATCTGTGAAGCCAGGAATCCTGGTTTTGCCTAAATGGGAGTCCCTAAGGGAAGAGAAACTTTCTAGGTTCTTGTACAGAGACAGGATAAGGCCTGGGTCTCTGTCCCTGTCCCTGATGACGGGGCTCACACACAAGCCCCCATTTACTGTACATCCTCTCTGCTTTACATAGGCTGTCTAACACAATGTCTAATAATCTTTTCAACAATATCAAGAGCAAAATCAAGACAGGAAAAGATCCTCCCCTGGGTGTTTTCAGTCAACAGTCTGCTGAACCAAGCAACGACACAGGAAGCCAACTACAAAACCACAATTTAAAAAAAGAAGGTGAAGAACCAAAACCAAAACAAAAGTCACGTTCTTTGTGATAAAGTTATGAGGCTTTCCCTTGGCATATTTTCCATGTTGATAAACGGTATTTTACATACAATTCTGTCTCACAATTATTTTCTCTTAATAATCTAAACATTTTCCCAGGACCACAATCTCTAAAAATCTTATCTAATTAGTGAATGATGTTTATTTAACCACATTTAAATATTTTCCACTTGGAGCTACTACATTTAAAAAAGAAATGAAAACATTAAGCATTTGTGTGCAAATCATTTATTCTTCTCCACATTTAGCATTGTTTCCTGGGTCTGGCTTCATGGAAAAAGGAAAATAATATATTCATCCTTAATCTAGCCCCTCCCCAAGCTCGGGCCAAGAGATTTATTTCTCTGACTAAGCCAACATGATACATTTCACTTCTTTCCCACAGCTAGTTCATCTTTTAAAAATAAGAAGTTCCTTTGAGCTAATTTCTTTAAAAAAAAAAATTCTAGGAACTAATGGACTCATGATTACAAAGAAACCTTTATCTTATCTCTCAAGGTCTTTATTATGGCTGCCCACTCCCCACGGTTACACTATAACTATTCCTTGTTTCTACATAAGCAGAGCTGTGCAAAGCAAACTGGGATCTGGACAGACAAGGGAAGATCCAAATATAATTAAACCAATACACACCAGGATTGTGTGAACTTTAAGCGATTATTCTTATTAGCCTGTTAACTGTTGGTTTGTCCCTGGCACACGGCTTTGAAAATCACAAACATATACCTTCGAGCAATACCTTTTAAAAAAGAAAATGTATATGGTGTCTTGTATAGTTCAGGATGACTAGAACCCACTAAGAAGCTGAGGAAGACCTTAAACTCCTCCTCCTCCTGCCTCTACCTTCGGAGTGCTGAGATTACAATGTGTCCGTTGCTAGGGGTGGAGTCAGGGGTTTAATGTTTAGGAAGCAGTTTATCATCTGAGAGACCCCCTCAGCCTCTCCCGTATGAGCTCAGAGGATTGCCTTCCTTTTCCTCCAAGCTGCCTTTCCCTTTAGTTTCTGAGACAGGTCCAAGTTCTAAGCTCAAGCTGGCCTAAAATAAACAACGGGGCTGGTGTACCCTTGCTGCTATCTTCCTGTCTCAGTTGCCCAAGGATTGGGATGGCAGTTATGCACTAGGTCCAGCCTAGAGTTCAGGGAAAAGGTTTACAAGGTGTACCCGGCACATGCTTCTGTCCCTGGATCCCATTGGCTACTCTGTCACCCAAGGAATCAGTCTGCCCCCACCCCCCAATACCTGAGAGAGACAGAACAAAACAGTGTTCAGCTCCAGGATGTGCCAGACTCCTGAGGTCTCCCTAGCTCTGGCTTAGGGACCACTCCAAGCAGCGCCTCATTTCAGGGCTCATGTGATCTATCTCACTGCCCATGGGCTTCAGTAGGCCCTGCCTGCGAGGGCTCGATTTTGTTGATGCAATAAAGCATATGTGTTGACAAGAGTCCCAGCTCTGTCTCTTCGGACTTCAGAACTAATAGTTTTAGTTCCAGGCTCGGACAAATATCCCATTTGGCAAATATCCCCAGCCACGTTGGCTCTCCACCGGCCTAGGGAACAGAGGGATGGTGACTTCCTTCCGTTTGTCCCTGCCATGCCAGCGCCACCTGGGGAAGCCATGGGGCCTGACTCTTGATGGAAATACGCACAGCCACTACCTAGGACAGGAAGAAGGGGAGCCAGGACTTGTGTATCAGAGCCAGACGCAGAGTGAGACAAGACCGAAAGGCCAGTGATGGGGCAGAGTCTGCCAGGAGGCACACTGCTCAGTGCACAGGCCAGGCATAGCCACAAGCTTCAGAGAAACAGAATAAAAATATGGGGCAGCTACGAAAGTACACACAGATGCCGGGGAGAAGAATTTTCTCAGAAAGGAGGTCAGAAGCACAGAGGTCACAGGAGGATAGTGGAATCAGGGTGATAGAGCAGCTGGCTGGGAGAGCGGCTTAGCATTCAGGACATGGCTATGTAGTCAGGGACAGATGCAGGCGTGAAGCATGGGGAGGAGGTGCTCCTCCCACTAGCTACCCTGAGTCCTCCATGGCTACTATTTGATTTCGCCTAGAAGGCCAGGATAATAAGTTCCCAGCAGGAGGAAAAACTGGGACACCTGGCAACAACCTCAGGCAAAGGTGAAAGGTGGTCGGATATATTTCAAAGGTTGGGGAGTTTTGTTAAGGAAAAAGCTACACTCTCCACATTAAAATAATAAATAAGTAAATATAAAAAACCCTCTAGAATCCAATTTTATGCTAAATTGAGTCCATTTAGTAGCTTAATTATAATAATATAAATTGTAGAACTCAGGGGTGCCCAAATGGAACAATGTGGGTGGGAATTGAGTGTCGAGTGGGCTCAAGACATCATTTCAGGGAAAACATAGGACCAGGATCCAACCCATGGCCAGACCATTCCCGGGAAGTGATTTCTCTAGAGGGACAGGCCTGGTCAGAATGCCACGAGTTCCGGGAGCTTGCTCCGGTTGCTCTTCCACAGCAGCTGCACAGTACAAGAAAACAGAATACCAAATACACATGTGAATTTGTATTCTCTGCTATTAGGAGGAGAAGGAAGGGGAGGAGGAGACAGAGAAGGAAGAAGAGGAAGAGGAGGAGGAAGAAGAGGTATGGGAGAAGGAAGAAGAGGAGAAGGGGGAGGAACAGAAAGTGGAATGAGGAAAAGGAGCAAGCAGAGGAGATGGGGAAGAAGGTGCAGGAAGAGGGGATAATATCCCAACTGATTTCAGATAATGTATTTTTTTCTTTGTGTGTGTGTATGTGTGTGGTGTGCACATATGTGTATGTGAGTTTGCATATGTGTGAGCACATATGTGTAGGTCCATGAGGGTGGATGTGTATTTGAAGGCCTGTTACATGTATAAGAAGTTTGATGTCAGGAGTACTCTTTGAGGCAGGGTCTTTCAACCAAGCTCATTCTAGCTGGCCAGCTCTGGGGACCCTGGCTTTGCCCTCCAACACGGAAATTATAGGCAGACTGTCACACCCACTTGGCGTTCACTCCCGATCTAGAGATCCCAGCTCTGGTCCTCGTGCCTATGTGGCAAGCACTTTAACCACTGAACCGAGTCCTATTCAGAATGTGTTTTATTTAACCGAATACAGCCAAAATATAGTTATCTCAACATGTGATTCATAGACAAATTCATACTTGTGCTCCACATTGTGTTTTTACACTGTTCACCCACGTCCAAACAGCTCAAATAGGATGAGCCAGAGCAGTCAGCTGCCAAGCCCCACAGCACACAGGCTCCATGGCTGTCCCATCTCCTCCGTCTGCCTATGTTTATGGCTTACAGCCACACAAGAGAGGTCCTGCCTCCTAAAAACACAGCCCTTATCTGCCAGAGAGACTGGAGCCACTCATGGCCTTCATGTGTCATAAATGGGTTCAGTGGAGCTGCTGCTCCTGGCTGGAGCTGATCTGTTGCCGGCATCGAGGACAGAGAGGAAACACGGGCACTGTCAAAGAAGCAGAGCTGGGAGCCAACGAGGAACAAGGCCAGAGAGTATTAAAGCATTAAGAGATAAGAGTCCCTCTCTGCAGCCAACTGGCTTGCAGGAACTGCACAACTGCCACAGAAGCAAGAGAAGCCAGGTCCTTCAGGATACACTCCCATCAGACGCAGGATACTACAGTGCCGGACTGAGGGTGGGGCTCAGTCTTTGCTCAGCCCATGAAATGCACGCACCTGCAGGCTCACCCCACAGCCTGCATCAAGGGACAGGCTATGGAGCTGGAAAAAAGGGATTCTGTGGGTTCCAGCTGAACAGATTTCTAGAGGGAAAGTGGAATGCAGGAAATTCCAATCATTTAGGAATTCATGCTCTGCAGACCGCAGAGTATAATGCCCTACCTGTTATAGAAAGGCCTCACCAGACCTTCAGCCCCACTTCTCCGCTTCCTTACCTTCCCTATAGTGGATAAGACTCCAAATCCCCAGAACCAAGTACTCTCTGACAAGTGAATAAGATAGAATAAATGTATACTAACAGCATAAACGAGTATAGTGAATAGCCGAGACTGCATTTGGACTTTCAGGGCTTTGGTGGAAAAAGATGCTGCTCTAAGTGCCAACCAAGCGCCGACTGGAGAAAGCCGTGTGCAGCTATTATATAGTCTCTACAATCCACATGGGGCTTCAGACAAAGGCACAGGGCCCTCCACCACATCAAGAGCATCAAAGCTGCGCAAGCATCCACCTGGACTTTGCTCCATATGGATTCCTGCTCTTCTAGAAATAACAGGTACAGGAGGGACAGCTGTTTACTGAAGCCCAGAGTAGCCAAACACAGCCCTTGGTTGTGACCATGAACTCAGTCTCACCCTAGCTTCTGGAGTTCCTGCAAGCTTCCCACTTCTCTGTGTCCTGTATGTTTACACAGTCTAGCTCCTGCCCAACAACACACTAGAATCAACTGTAGTGGTTTCAGAAGACTTGTCTCTTCCTAATGAAAGGGAAAAGATGCCACAGGCATGCATATCCATCAATGCATACACAGAGACAAACACATACATGTGCATCAACACACAGACACATATACACATACACACATATACACAAATAGCCATCAACACATACATATACACATATACACACACATACACATACAAACATACACACACGCACACACACACATACACACCCCTACTAGAAATACAAACACAAGCCCACAGCTAGGGCCAAACATTTGAGACTAGGGATCTGTGTACAAGCAAAGGTCAATATCCTGAGGACTAAGGATGGAGAAGCAAAGACGAGACCCTGGTTCTCAGGGACATGAGAGTAGATGCTGCGCCTCCAAGCTTACCCTTTATGATGAGTAAATGTACATGTGGGTTCAAGCCCTTGTTAAGAGATATTCTGCTGCTACCGAAGCACATGGTAATATATATGAATGTATACAAGCACTAATAGGTGTGTGTGTGTGTGTGTGTGTGCGCGCGCGTGCGTGCGTGCGTGTGTGTGTGTGTGTGTGTGTGTGTGTGTGTGTGTGTGTGTGTGTCTGTGTGTGGTGTGTGTGTAATGCTTTCCTAGTTTCAGTTCTGTTGCAGTGATAAGACAGGTTTATTTCAGCTCCCGGATCCAGCTTACAGCCCATTATTGCGGAGAAGACACAGGCAGGAGCTTGAGGCTTCTGGTCACACTGCAGTTGGTCACACCACAGAGTCACCCATGCTGCCTGCTCACTAGCTTCTCAGCTGAATTCCAGAACTCTTAAACAGTTCAGAATTCAGCTCATGAAATAGTACTGGCCACATCCAGGGTGGGTCTTCCTACCTCAATTAACAGTTAAGACAATCCCCCACCCCCACCCCCAGAGACATGCCCAAAGGCCATCTTGACCTAGGTAATTCCTGAACTGAGACTCTCTTCCCAAGGGATTTCTTCTGGGTTGTACTGAGATGACAGTGAAAACAAGCCAGCACAGACACACCCATGTACCCATACTACAGAGCACTTGTAAATGTCCCATCAATAGTCTCCTCAAGGTAAGAGGATATTACATGGGGTAGGCCTTCATGCAGCTTGATTGGTCCTTATGGGGACAGAGAGATGACACAGAGGTAGAGAAGATGATGATCACCGGGTACCGAGTGACACCCGGGCCTGGATTCCAGTCTATAACCTCTGGTTGGCTCTTGCCAGTTCCCATGCTAGGACTGCAGGGAATTTCTCTCGCCTCTCTCAGCACTAACGTACTGGGCCTGAGGAGAGAGACTTGGGAAAGCCCAGAAGCCAGGGCAGAAACTGGGGAGACATGTTGAAAGGGTAGGTTCTTGAGCCACGAACAGATGGACTTTTTTTTTTTTTTAATTTCCTGTCCCATCTGGTCCTGTCACCGACCAGACTGCCTACTGCAGTTGCCTCTCTAAGCACCAAAGAAAGAATTAGGGTCTCCAGGGACACCAAGTCATCTCTGACTCACCTACCTGAGGACTTCGAGTATCTAGCCATGTGGTCACAAAGAAGTATACACTTTTTAGCCAACCAATTCCCCAACCTAAGTTGCCAGATCTAACAGGCTTCTGCAAGCTCTCGCTTTGCTCTGTTAGTGTATCAGACCCTCAGGTTCAGGCTACTAAGAGGGATGGCAGAGCCATGGGAAATGGTCAGGAAAAATGAATCTGCATTTCTGATCATACATGCACATGTCCAACGGCCTGGGACACACCTGCCCCGATGCTTGTGAGTGTACAAGTGCATGGATGGGATCCTCAAAAGTCACAAACTGCTATTTCCCTAAGGGGGAACTTTATCCGCAGCAGTGGTTGCTTCTCTCCCCAAAGAAGGAAGAACGCAAGCTATCCTCCTCTCGTCTTGGCTGGCAAGCACACCTGTGAACCACTTCTGGCCCCTGCTTTGGGGAGATTACTCCAGTCTTTTATCAGAAGGACTTCTGTATGTAAGGGTTGAGGAACTTCCATGCCCTGCTGTTCCTGGGGTTCACCTGCCAGGCATCTCTTCAGCACCCTCAAATGCAAACCTGTGGCCACTGCGTCAGTCCTCTGTACCAGAGCACCCCACCCAACACAAGACCACTGAGCCTTTCCTCAGAGTCTCCCTTCATGCAAGCCCGCTGAGCACAGTCTAGCTCTTGGTCCTAATCTAATGTATCTATCTCATATCATAGCTCCTTCTAGTATACTATGGATGGATGTCCCAGAAAGCAGACCATGCCTCGTACCTCACCTGCACCACATGAAAGCCTCAGGCTGTAGCTCAGGCATTAGTCTACCAGACCTTTGCCCTTGTCAGCCTGGAGCTGTCTACACACTCGCTATACCAAATGGAGTACCCCAGGGCTTTCACTGTGCATTCCGGCAGAATTCTACCTTTCTCGCTGCAGAGCCAGTGCCCCACACATGACTGGTTCTGCTCCTAGGAGGTGAGTTTGACTTCAGCCCAACCTTCCAAACAAAGGGCCCACAGGGTGGGATGTGCTGAGGTCACACTAGAGAGTGACAGTTAAGCTCTCCTTCACTGATGATGTGTCCATGGACAGACACCCCATGGGGCTAGACACTCTGAATACTGTCAATCAGCTCATAGCAATTCATTCATGAAGACCGCAACCCACCTGTGGGGTGGGTGGGGAGGAGTTCTCGAATGAGTAAGTTCCTGCCTTTGTAGAGCTGATGGTTAGCAGAGGAAACAAGTTACACAGATCACTAAAATAGATTAGAGAAATGCAACTGTAGGTTCTGATGGAAAGTTGCTACTGAAGTGCCTGTTGGGAAAAATCTACCTTAGAGGAGAAGGAGGGGGCTGGGCCTAAAGCAATGTAAGCCTAGGGAGACTTAAGCCTAGTGAAGCTTGGGCCTAGAGAGCCAGGGCCTAGGCCTGAGCCATAACTCTGTAGCCTTGTCTCTTTCTTCTCAGTGCACCTCCATTTCTTTCTCTGCAAAATGCCAACTCTGTAAGAGTAAAGACATATTAGTGGTGCTCCAATAAGGAAAAGGTTGTTATCTGTGGGGCAGACCATCTGAGTCTCGTCTTGACAAAGATGGCAGCAGAAAGGTTGGAGTCGGCAGCTACTAAGAGATGTCCTTGAAGGACAGGCTGCTCAATCAAGCATCCCAGAGGCTCCTCCTTAGACCATGGAGTTGCTGGAGGTGTCTGAGCAGGAGTAAGTGGACAGAATGCTGAGCGACAGCAGAAATAGATACAAAGCATCCCATGAAAGCTTAGTGAAGATGCTGGCTTCCTATGCTCCTGTTAAGAGTAGAAATGTAGGAAAGGGGGCTAGGGATGACAAACTCTGAACATTTATTTCTGTGACAGGAAACCCCTCCTCTACCCACAGTTGTGTGAGGACTCTCGGATAATGGCTACCCCTGACCGCAGGCTGGCTTCTTCCTTCAGGAAATGAGGGCAGGTTCACTGAGAAAGATGTGATGGGGCCCAGGGAATGATATAGAAATTCAATGGTTGATGCCAGAAAGAAAATAACCTTTACATGAAGTACAGGGAGCCCATGATGTGTGTGCATGTACGTGTGCATGTGTGTGCGCGCGCGCGCGCGCGTGTGTGTGTGTGTGTGTGTGTGTGTGTGTGTGTGTGTGTGTGTGTGTAGTGCATGAAACACATGCATGCATATATACATATATTTCTGAGCTCCTCAGGAAACTGACCACATAACAGAGTCACATTCTGAGATGAACCATCTGTCCAGGAGGTTCAGGGGACATCCTAGGTTGATGTATCACACAGTTCCTTCCTCCAGAGCCCCTCCTTGTTGGCATCCAGAGCCAACATGAAAGAAATAAAGAGTTCTGTTGTGCTACCACCCAAAACCAAGCATGCCCTGACCCAGAGATTACATGAAAACTGGTTCTTTGAAAGCTTAACACATTCTCCCAGAAGCACAGCAATGCATGAAATGCTTACAGCCTTTGGTTTGATATCAACAGCCCAGCTGACTAGCCAGCCCCATCCATGCCAGACTCAGAGAGCTTTCCTAGTTGCCTCATGTTGGAGGGTGGAATGAGAATGTCCTCCACGGGCTCAGGAATTTGAACAACTGGCCCCCAGTGGGTGGAGCTGTTTGGGACGGCCCTGTTGGAGGAAGTACGTCACTAGAAGTGGCTCTAGTTATTTAAAGCTTCATAAAATTTTCACTTCACTTTCTCTGTTTCCTGCTTGCAGCTGAGGATGGGAAGAGCTTCCTGCCCTGGCCATCACGTCTGCTACTTGCTGCTGTGCATCACAGACTCTTATCCCTCTGGAACCATAGACTAAAATTCACTGTCTTCTTTAAGTTGCCCTCAGTCATGTTTTAGCACAGGAACAGAAGATAAGCAATACACCCACCACTGTGAGCCAGCTGGATGGGTCCAAGAAAAAGACCCTAAAGTCCAGGTGGCCACAGCCTTCCACATTAGGATTGCTGGGAAGTTCTCAACAGCCATAGCAGCTGCTGCAGCCACGGAAGCCTTCTCAGGCCACTCAGGAGTAATACCTCTTGACTGTGACAATCACACCGTTTCACTGCTCTCATAAACCTGTTCTGAACTTTGACCTCCACCATAAGCCAACTGGGCAGGAGTAAATGACAATGAAAATACGCTGGGGAACCTTCCAGAAGGTACCAGAAATAAAAACGCCATGTGACAAGCAAGAAGCTTGCTCTGGACAGCTTTTCTCCAGCATGCAGATGTCAACCAGTTGAGCTCAGAGAGTCTGTGTTTGTTCTATGTTCCTATACAGTCCAAGTTGTTCCTTGCTATTTCAAATCCTGATTGAACATTGGCCTTCTGATTGCCCAGATTAACAACCCCGCTGGTTTCTGCAAGCGCAGGACCCACTACACTGTACATTTCCAACACGGTAGACCCCCACCTCAAAATCAACCTGCTCTTGTCTTCGACTCTTGCTCTTTACACTGTAGATCAAGATCACACACTCTTAATTTTCTGCAGACTTCTAAGGTCAAAGCTCAGCTTCTACATGTACCCTGGGAGATCTTGGATTATGCTTGCCCACATCAGGTGAGAGGAGACCATACACCTGTCCTGTGAGTATGAGAGCTGCATCTATGATCCATATGGCACCTCAATACCTACATATGACCAAAGCTTAATGGATCTACTCCTGTCTGCTCCACTACCAGCATCAGACATATATACACAATCAAACACGAACTGACACATGACTTCAGCCCAGCAGGAAGCAGACTCTCCCCTGTAATAGTGCATCTAGCTTTTAAATTCCCACTCCAGAGTAGTAGTGGTTCTCAACCTTCCTAATGCTGAAACACTTTAACAAAATTCTTCATGTTGTGGTGACCCCCAATGACAAGATCATTTTCACTGTTACTTTGTAACTGTAATTGTGCTGTTATAAATTACAATGTAAGTATCAGGTATACAGGATGTCTGATAGTCAAGCCCTCTGAAAACAGTAATTCTACCCATGAAAGGGGTCAGGCCCCACAGGTTGAGAACCCACTGCTCTACAGCAAGCCTTCCACAGTTCTGCTCAATAGATACGAGGTCCTCTTAGCTTTCACAGCTATGTAAAGTGTTAGCTGTGAAGCTGCAGGAGCCTCCCCAAAGCTCCCTTCTCCCCCAGGCAGCCTTGGGGAACAGCCAACCTTCAGAGTGAAAACACACCTTTTCCTTGTGAAAGACCACACAAATGGCTGCCTCTGAAGGTCATTCTGTAGTACCAATTCTTCTAGAAATCTTCCAGAAACGCTCCTGGACCTACGAGAACATCTGGGCCAACCCTTTAAGGGCTTTCCTAAGGGAACTGCAGCCATCCAGGCAAGCAGATGCTTGCCAAGGTCAGACAGCTGGGTGGGATCACGGATGGGAACAAATGCCCTGCAGACGTGTGAACAGTGGCTTCAATTAATTCCTCCAGCTAATTAAGAAAAACTATCCATGTGTATCAGCGATTTGGAAAAACTCCAGAAAAAAGGAGGCTAGTCTCAAATAATTTCTCCAGGATGGAAGGAAATGAAGGACACCTTCCATAAAGACCCAGGAGAAATACACCAGTCCACCTTCCAAAGAAGAGTCCACTCCACCCAGCCTCTAAATCAGCCTCAATATGGAAACATCCCAGGTGGGCAGGCCTACAGCCAAGGCAAGTGAACATTCTCCCAGATAGCTGAAGATCATGGGCTCTCAGGAAAGGATTTATATCCCTGACCTATTCCAAGAAGAGAAGAGGGAAAGGGTCCCTGATTCTCAAGATAGATCCACCATGTGGCCAGGGCCCCCGATTGCTTCTCCTCAGCTACAGTGCCCTTATGGTCATACAGGAAGGCAGAGGACTCATCTATAGCCATGACTCTCCGTGGCTCTGAAAAGGCTTCCACACACAGCTCTCTCTCTCCCTCTCTCCCTCTCTCTCTCTCTCTCTCTCTCTCTCTCTCTCTTTCTCTCTCTCTCTCTACCACTATAGAAAGAGGCCTCTAGGAGATGTTTGAACAAAAGAAGGCAGCAAGGCCAAGTTAGGAACCACAGTGGAAAAAACAGCACCGTCAGTCAGGCAACGTGGCTCCTGGCTTGGGGCCCTACGGCTGCAAGCAGGACGGACAGCACATTAGCTCTGAACATGGGCAGCCCTTGGGAAAACAGTGTGTGGTATCTTTTCCAAGTCTCAAGCCACAATAAGGCCCCAGGAGAAGCCACGTAGTCTAGGAACGGCTTGGAAACAGGCACTGCAAGCTTGCAAACAGTTTTAAAAGACACTTACAAAGTACTAACACGAAACTGTCCAGAGCTTCCACTGGTTTGTGGCCTGTGGACTCTCCTGTTTCATCTGTGTTGTCTTTCAGTAATTTATCGTCCAGTAATTTCCCCTTGACACGGGTAGAAGGCATCGACGTGAGAACTGAAACATCTTTAGAAAAACAAACTCCAGAAGCTGGAGATGGAGCACAGGACAGTATTTGCCTAATATTTACATTCATAAGGCCCTGTGTTCAAAACCTCAATTATGTATAAATTGATTATAGTGGTCCACCCCATTCACTCCAATACTTCATTGGTGCAAACTGGAGAAGTCCAAGATCATGTTCAGCTCCATGGGGAGTTCCAGGCCAGCCTGGGCTAGAGAGCCTACAAAACCTCACTAGCAGAAGACTAAAGAGGAGTGCATATATCAACATGTTAACTCCAGATTTCAAATTGTGTTGGGTCCAGAAAATTTCCCTCCCAGTCCAGCTGAATTACATGCACCCATTTTCCCAGGAGGGTCATGTGGGACCCTGGAAAGTAAAATAGGTGTGTATGGCAAAGGGGGGTGTCTGACTTAAAACCCCACCCAGGGGCACCTGGCCCTTTAACGCTGCTATAGCCACTCTGAAGCATGAAGTACTTACTGTTTGTTGTCCTTCAAGACCACCCACGAGTCCCACTCAACAGAGGCCAAGTCCAGAGTCTTGGCTTGCAGTTCAAACTCCCCTCTAGACGTACTGCCCGAACCGTCTTTCAAATGTAATTTAAGAGCAAAGCTGTGGAAGACACTAGAAAAAGTAGTACAGACCACTGATAATGCTGACAAGGAGCAAAACTTTGGCTCTTTGGGAGGCAAGGAGGCAACCCCGTGGGAACGGTACTTCACACTCTGCATTCCTTTGCTGGTGCTTTTTTCCACTAGCCTGGCTACGCCCCACCGGTCATCTGATTCCACATCCCTCCTTAGAAAGGCCCCTGTCTCTGCTCTCTTGTCCGAGGGCACCCTGACCATCTTTCTGTCTGCTACTGTGTTTATGCACATCTCTTAGCAGTCTAAACTACCACCCTTGCCAGGGTCATTGAGAAGGACCTGTCTCACAGACACCACTTCTGGAAGGCCCTTCCTTCCTAGAACTGTCCTAAGCAAGACTGGATTGTCCTTCTAATCCTAGGACACGGGAACCCTGGGAAGGCTTCCCAGAGCCTTGTCTAGCTCTCCTTGTTACTTGGCCTTTGACCCTGTACCAAGCAGGCTGTGAAACTGTTCAAAATAAGTATACTTTAAAGCATTCTCTGAAAAGAAGACCAAAACAAGAACTAGAGCAAACTTTAGGTAAGACCACCAGAGACCCGCCTAAGGTGAAGAAGTCGCCTCTTCCCGCGCAACGGCGGCCAGGAAGCCTTCCATTAGCAGGAACGATTAAATCTCTGAGCTCCACGGATGGTGCAGAAAACCGGGAGCAAGGCGGAGCACGGGATGCGAGAGTCCTGAGGGGACTTCCTCGGGCAAGAGGGGTGCAAGGGACACAGAGACTCCTGGGCTACAGGCTAGCAGAGGACCATGCCCATGGCCAGGCGCGGCTAGGCACTGCGGGGTAGTCGCGACTGCCACTGGCCAGAACGGACCCGACCTTCCCCACGCCCTCGTTCTGCCCACGTCCAGGTCACGGCAGGAGTCCACCCAAGGCCTGCAGACGACCGCCCACCCGGGCCACTCCAGCCCAGCACATCCCGTGCCTGCGGCTGGAGACTACTCCGTGGCGCGCGATCCCCAAGTGCAAGAGGCTAGGAGGACGCGGCCGTCACCTAGTGGGCTCCCTGAACAGAACCCTCATTGCCGCCCGGGAGCCCGCGGGTCACCGGCCGGCAGCACGGGTTAGGGGGCCGAAACCAGCCCCGCACAGCCTTGTCCCGCGCGGCCCGCTCCGGCGATGCCGACACAAAGGGGACGCGCGCGTCACCCACCTGGTCCCGCGCGGTCCGGGCTCCCGCTCGGCCTCTTTGCGCGCGGCTGCGATTGTCCCGCCCGGTGCCGGCTCGCGGGTGCCGCTGTCCCGTCAGCCTCCCGCGTGCAGCCCGCCCCGCAGCGCAGCGCCCTTTATGCCTCCCCGCCCTGCGCCCCGAGAACTGCGCGCGGGGTCGATGGGGCGCGAGCGCGCACTAAGCGCGGGCGCGGGAGGCAGAGCCAGTTTGCACGCCAGCGCCCTCTGCCGTTCAGAGGAGCCTCAATGTCCATGCACCAGGACCCAGCAATGCCAGAGGGAGGAAGCAGGTCAGCTCACTGATGGGATGCGTTTAGGGAAAAGTAAGGGTGCAATGAGGCCTTCTGAAGCTGGACCCCGGTTTTCAATACTAGAAGAACGAATACCAACAGCTAGAAAGAAATGCGTGAAAAATCCCGACCCTGCAGGGACCCTCTAGTGTAGGCTGGCTATGCAAATTACAGCAAGTCTCTGGACTTGCCAGAACCTGCTTGATACTCTACCAGGAATAGTATGAAAAGAATCATCTTTTCACCCTAACTTCTGATGATGCAAATGAAAGGAAGAGTCCTTAACCTGCCCGGACCTGAGGCTCAGGCTCCCTGCATATATATGAAGCAAAAGCCACAACATTTCATTTCTTTCTGTTAGAGCCACCAGTGGATGGGAATTCCCGTAAGTTATTGTCTTACAATCCCTCTGGTAGTTCCTGGAAGTTCATGTCAAACGTGCAAAACTGGGCGAACCCTTTGAGTAGGTATTATGGCTAGAATGAAATGTCTCCACAGGCATGTGTTCTGAACGCTTGATTCCCATCTGGTAAAGATATTTCTGGGAATGTCATGAGGTGAGAGTTAACTAGGGAAGGCCCGTAGGGGAATCCTAGACACACACACACACACACACACACACACACACACACACACACACACACACTCCCTCTGCTAAGATGTTCTGCTCAAGCACTTTGGGTCCAAACATCTGTGGACTGCATCCTTTTGGCTGGGGGACTGGAGACCCTCCATTTGCTAACTCAACTTCTCTGGTTCCCCCTAGTGAATTAAAAGAGGACTAAAAGTTCTTTACCATCTACCTTCTGCTGCTACATTCCCAAGAGCATGTTTGTGTTTATACATGTGGGTATACATGCAAGCCGAAAGTCAACAGCTCAGGTGTTCACCTCTTTTTCCCTACATTATATGCTGAACCTAAACCCCTCTAATTCAGCTAGACCTGTTGGCCAGCAAGTTCCAGGAACCCTTCTGTCTCTACCCCAACTCCCACATGCACCACACCCATATTCTTACATGGATGCTGGTTATTAAACTCCAGTCCTCAGGCCTGCATGACAAGCACTATAAGGACCGAGCTGTCTCCCCAGCCCCTCCATCCATACCATCGCCAGTTACTGTGTTGAATGTTTCTAATCTTCAAAGATATGCACTTGGTGGATGCAGTGTCTCATACAAATAAGCCTAGCATTCTGAGGGCTGAGCTAGGAGGATTGCAAAGTCAAGGCCAGCCTGGACTAGATAGTGAAAGCCGATGTCCAATAGGCAAAAGCCAAAACAAAACAAGGCCATGCGTGGCCTCCTAGAGCCTTGGCTTGCATAGGACTCTGTATAAATGCCTTTGTTCAAGAAAGCGCACAGTGTGAAGAATCCTAACAACAGCGCTTTGTTGCTTCGGCCTCTCACTGAAAGATACAAATAGTTTTGCCTGAAGGCCTAAGCTTTGAGAGAAATGTTTTCACACCTCCCCAGGCCTGGTTGGGGAGCAAAGTTATGAATGAAGGATTGAGAGTCTGCTGGGGGAGGGGAGCCGGAAGCTCACAGCAAATGGAAGCAGCTATACTGAGGTTCCTCATGCTGTCCATGACACAGAGGACTGGAAACACGCTGCCTATGGATCTCTTTGGGTAGGTGGAAAACCCACCCTCATCAAACTGCACAAATGACACCTCCCAGGGCTTAGGTGCTGACCCGTGCATCTTCACGCCTGTGACCTGATAAGTCGGCTAACGCTAACTATGTGACTATTGCTCACATAGAGATGGTCTGAGACCACTACACAAGACACTGAAATATGGATTTGCAGCAGACCATACGGTGTATTTCCAGTTTTATCGATGAAGCGTGTTGAATCTGCCATTGGTTTCCCCTGTATCTATTTACCTTGTTTTTATGTGGATTATGGTGCTTACCATGCTCCCGGTATTGGGTATTTACTCTGTAGCTTAGATCACCGCTCTCCAGAATGTCTTTCTGTGAGATCCCACACAGAGCCTAAGAGTAATAAGTGCTCAATAATGAATGAAGTGGACTCCTCTGTGCCACTCAACAGCTAATGCCATTCTCTCCAGAAAGCTGCCTGGCTCTCAAAGCCATTCTACCATGACACGGCTCCTCAGTCCAGCTCTTGCCAGAGGAAGACTGTCTATCTCCATGCAAGGTGGTCACTTTGAGCCTATTTGAAAGACCTTACTATTAGGGGAGACCTTACTGTGCTAATGTACTGTTCACTGTCTCTCACTGGGCATGCATCTTATGATCACCCACAGTGCGCAGTCCATGCCCAGAGAAAGTAAGCCAGGGCAGCGGTACCCATGTAAATGCTCTACAGGCTGAAACAATGCAAAGCCACTGTGAAATTTCCTCCCTGATAAAATTAAAGGAATCTTAAAGTTGTGGCTTACAGTTAAAGAAAAGAAGGAAAATAGTGCAATTTGTTTAAACTCCCTCTTGGACAAGTCTAGAATTCACATCCTTTCCCCTTTTAGTTGTTATTGTCCCCCATCCCCATTAGGGACAGTCTAACTCTGCAGCCAGGATACACAGGAACTCACAATCTAGCCCAGACTTCTCCAAATTTGTGAGCCTCCTGCCTCAGCTTAATGTTGTTATTTTTATTTAAATCTAATTCTCTATTTCTAGAGGAGAGTGCAAAGTTGAGAGTCTTTGCTCTATAAGCTTCTCTCTAGACAAACCCAGGATCCTGAGGGACTTGGTGTTTCTGGAGACATGGGATACAACCTCCCACCCTTGGCCTGTCTCTGCCTATTAATCTCATCCTGGAAGTCACTCAAAAACAAGGGCATGCACGTTCTGCAGGGTACACTGTTTCACGTGAGGTAAGCAGCCTACCCGGGCACAACCTCAAGAAGGAAGAAAGTTGCCAATACTCTCAGGCCACCCATCATGGGTGGGATCCCTACCCACACCCACATCTTCTGCCCCTCAGGCCATTCATCATGGGTGGGGTCCCTACCCACACCCACATCTTCTGCCCCAGAGACTTCCTCTTTTCTCTCTTTTGAGATCTCAAGAAAGTCTAACCAATGTCCAGATGTCAAAATGGAGGACATTCCATGAGGCAGTTTCTCTGTTGTAGTTGTTGAGCCACTCTGAGCTGTCCTGATCTTCGTCTTCCCCAACCCTGAAGATGTTTGTGTAAAGCCCGGCTATGAGTAGCTCAGAGTGTGAGCATGTTGCAAAGAGGGTGGTTGCAGGTGGTATTAAGAGGCAGCCCAAGGAGGATACCTTGAGTCTTCATCCATTATGACTATTCTTCTTGGGAAACAGGGAAATCAGGGCACAGATGCACACTTGTGCAGGGTTGGTAGCACTGTGGATGGGATGAGAGGTCCTTCTATAAACCAATACACAGCAAAGATGAGATGGGTAAACTACCAGAGGAGTGGGAAAGCCTAGAGCAGGTGCTGGTTCACTGTCTCAGTAGCCAGCCCCATCCACACCTGCAGGTCAGACATCCAGACCCAGTCATAAAGCAAACCATGTGTCAACTTGCCTGGGCTGTGGATGTCCATAAAGCTGTATCTCTGAAAATGCTGAGAGACTGGCCCCCGACCCAGTAGACTAGATAAAGAAGACCCACCCATCCAAGGAGCACAGTCCAACCCACTGAAGGCAGAAAGAGAACAGAAAGTGAGCACAGGGCAGTTTGCTCTTTGCTGACATGGAGTTCTCTCCTGTCTCCCATGTAGGAGTTCCTGTATCCTGATCTTATGAACTCTAGAATCACTCGCTGTTCCCTATTATTTATACAACTCCATCCTGATTCTCAGGCCTATGGGCTCAGACTGACTCTCACCAGTGGCTTCTAAGGTGGCAGTTCTCAACCTGTAATGGTGTCAAAGACCCTTCACAGGGGTGACATATCAGATGTCCTGCATATCAGATGTTTATGTTATGATTGATTCATAACAGTAGCAAAACGACAGTTATGAAGTAGCAATGAAATAATTTTATGGTTTGGGGTCACCACAACATGAGGAATTGTATTAAAGGTTTACAACATTTAAGAGGAAAGTTGAGAACCACTGTTCTAAGGTACCTTGCTTGCCTGGAAAAGATCATGGGAGTCTTGTTCTTCATAATCAAGAATCAATTCCAATGTACCCACTAGATCTTGGACTTCTAAATGATATACTTATATAAATACAGATGGACTTTTATTCTATAGTATATGTGTAGATAACATACAGAATATTTTTCTAGTGGTTCTGTTCCTATAGAGAACTCAGTCTAGCTAATAGACTCACCCTCCAAACTGTGAGACAATACATTTTGTACTTTTTAGATGCCAATTTTCCCAGTAGGATAAGACAAGCACAAGGGACATACCCGTATATAAGTACAATTTAGGGAATAAGTGTGATAATAAAAATAAAAGTGTCACCCAAAGGCAGGAAAATAAGTGACATTTGGTGAAAAGGTTGGGCTGCTGGTAAAAGCAAGGCCTTTTTATTTCTAGTTTTCTTCCAGAATAGAGACATGGTGTGTCTTGTTCACTGCCATTCTCAACACTCACAAAGAAAGTTGCAAACATTCAATGCTTGGCAATGCACAAAATGGCAAAGGAATGCAGTGGGGGCTGGGGATGTAGCTCAGTTAGTAGCATGCTTATCTAGCATGCATAAATGCTCAATACTAAATAAACCAGATATATTGCCACATGCCTATAATCTTAGCACTTAAGACGTGAAGGCAGATGGATTAGAAGTTCAAAGCCATCCTTAGTTAAATAGGGGGTGGGAGACCAACCTAAGCTTCATGAGAGCCTTTTTAGAAAAGATGTATATGAATCCTTCCTTCCATAACTCTGTGTTATGTGTGCATCTCAAAAGCAAATGCTATAAAATCTAGTTAGAGACAAAAATAGAAAAGAGAAATTTCTACCCTGGGTTTTTGTTGCTCATACAAAACCCTGAGGCACAAAAGAGGCCTGAGCCTGTTCTGAGATCTTTGACAGTTAGTGGCATCCATGTGCTGCCACCCTAGGCTTTGGGTTGGTTCGGTCATCTTTTTGCTCTTCATTTTACTACCTTTCCACAGTAATGGATAGAATTTCGCCTCTATAACTTGACAAATTTAAATGCTTCCTCATCTCAGATGAAATAGTTAAATTACATTCAATGTAGGTGGACTTGGCTGCAGCAGAGATTTAAGGTATAACTCTCTGGGTTCCATCTCTCTTGCTCTTAGTATGCACAGACCCTGTCTTGGGTGTACATAGGAGCTGTACTTCTTGATAAGCCAATGAGGAGAGTCTAAGATCCTCAACCATGCCTGGCTCCATCATAGTGAACTTTTAGTCGTATACAGAGCCAATGGAAGCCACAAAGAAGTCAATGAGGGCTTGGGCTACCCCTTGAAAAGATGATTCCCAAGATAGAAGCCTGCATGTGTTAAGTTGTAGAAATTTTAGGGTTCCTTTGCTACTGTAGCATAGTCAAGTCTAAACAAACACATCCATTATGTACTAGTCTTAAGCAACATTGATTTGCAATTACTTTTGTCTTTATAGAGAAGCAAAGCACAGTGTTAAACAAGTTGCATCACTCAATCTTAAACCTGAAACAAGGAGATACAATCTAAACTTCTAGAATTTGGAACGGGTCCAGACAGAATACAGCCGGGAAAGGGATGCAGGAAAGAATTCCATGTCTGTGTCCCTGACAACTCAGAGCCCTGGTCTCATTCACAAAGGACACTGCCCCATGGCATATGACCCTCAAGGTTTAAAATAAAGAGTACAGAAGACACCATACGGTATTCTATCACTTGGGTTTAGATGAGGCTTCTATAATGCAATGGATACATTGAATCGTACATAATTGGTTTAGGTTTCTATAATGCATCCTGTATCATGTATGCGTCCTACAGACAGAACCTAGGCACTCCAGACCTTCATTGATGGGGTATTAGATGCTGCAAACATCCCCTCTGGGGAATTACAAGGAGCCAAGTCAAAGCCTCATCCTAGGATGTGTCCAGTAAGCACTGCTGATGGGGTCAAAGCCTGCTCAGCATTCCTTGCTTTGGAGAAGGGCAGAGGGCTTCCTCAGGTCCAGACCTCTGCAGCAATACATCCAGGCTCGCTGTCTCCCCTCACATTTTCCAGAGGCACCCTTGCCAGTCAACCTCTGTTTCACTCTCCTTCTCAGAGACCTGAGCTAAGTTAGGTTGGGGAAGCAAGGCCCTCCCTCCCCCGGCTGAAGTGAGGTGGTTATGTCCTTCAATGTCCCAGTGAGATGGCTAAGGGAGACTCAGACACTTTTTCTCATGGTAATTAAGCCAGGGTGGCAGGCAGGCTAGAACCATGCTCTACACTCAGGGTCTGGACACTAGGTGCCTATGAAAAAAATCTAGGGGATTATGGGAGTAAAACTGGGAGCAAGGTCTCCTGAGACTCCTTAGAAAAATACTCTAGCACATCATTTGTATTGTTGTGTGTGAGAAGCATTTTGTCGTGCTGGTGGTGTTTTATTTAATCTGTTATTCTGCTGTGATTATAATGTTCTAAGACTTGGATTATTTTGTATCTTCAACGTATGGAGAGTTAGGTGGGGCAAAATTACTCAGTGGGTAACTGTGCTTTATATACAAGCCTGGAAGACCAGAATTCAATTCCCCCAAACCCAGGTGCTCTAGTTGCTTTCTGTTATTGTGGCAAAAACCATGACGAGAAGAAATTTACTGGAGGAAAGTCTTCATTGGACTTACATTTTCAGGTCACAGTTCATTGCTGAGAAAATAGGAACTCAAACAGGAGTTTGAAGCAGAAACCAAGGAGGAATCCCTGCTGGTTGTTGCTTCTCTGGCTCATGCTTTTTCTATAAAGCTGGCTTTCTTACAAATGCAGGACCAGCTTCCCAGAAATGGTACCATCCATATCAAATAATAATGAAGAAAATTCTCCCCACAAACATGCCCATTAGCCAATCCTGTCTGGACAGCTGACAATCTCTTGTCAAATGGCTGTAGATTGCAGAAATGATCAATGTTCATAACCCTGTTGAGTTTTGAAGTGTGCAAGCCTCCAGCAATCTTGATTTGTAAGTCACAGCACTCAGTGACTGCAACATATCAAAGAATAGACCATTTTAATATATTGGACATGTTAGTATATGTTAAGAAGTATATGTGTGTGCATGTGTGTGTATGTGTGTGCATGCATGTGTGTATGTATGGTATGTGTGTGTTCATGTGTGTGTGACTGGAATGTAAATTTAATGGATATATATATATTTATATATACATATATTTGCATATACATAATATATAAATATATATCCATTCCTCAACAATAAACCTCACGTGGACACACTCAGACGAGGCCTGCATGATTGTTTTCTGTCTAATCACACCTTCCTAAACAACATCCATTCACCAATAAGGTAGAGTATGAGATACATATTGCTGAAAGGAACCAATTGCCACTAGATTTGATTGTTTGTCTGTTTGTTATGTAACAACTAGACCCCAAACTCCAACACAGCTCATTATTTAGATAATTTAGCCCAGTAACTCCACTCAGCTTCAAGCTTGAAAAGAAGAGCCATGGGTCTACACTATGACTAACTTACAGAGAAAGGTGATACAGCCTTTTGAAACCAACATGTGTGTCTTAGGGTTACTAGTGTTATGATGAAACACTGTGACCAAAAGCACATTGAGAAGGAAAGAGTTTATTTGCCTTATGCTTCCATATCCATAGTCCATCACTGAAGGAAGTCAGGACAGGAATACATACAGGGCTGGAACCTGGAGGCAGAAGCTGATACAGAGGCCATTGAAGGATGCTGCTTACTGGCTTGCTCAGCCTGCTTTCTTATAGAACCAGGACCACCAGCCCAGGGTTGGCACCACCCACAATGGGCTGGCCCTCCCCAAGAAAATACCTTACAGGTCTGCCTACAATCTAATCTTACAGAGACATTTTCTCAATTGACGTCCCCTGCCACGCACACTTTGCGTGAAGGCGGTATCTGAGGCGTAAACTTCAAGGAAAGTCAGTCTCTTGCCTCTGCATTGTCGCCTGGCACCCCAAACTCAGAGGTGGCCCATATATGTCCTCGTACTAGTGTGCTAGGAACTCACCAAGATATCATTTTCTTACAGCTAGCAAGAGAAAATTCGGACATTGCTTTCTGACCTTCACCAATGTTTCCAACTATCCTAGTTTAATGTTTTAAGTACTAGAGAGTAATTGAAAGGTTTCTCTCACTCTAAGACATTAGCTGAAAGTGTTAGGTCAAGATTCTCCTCTGCCTGCCTCCAGCAAGAACCAGAGAATTAGCATAAGAATACCTCAACAGAGAGGGCTCCACCCCTCTTCCTCCTGCTTCACACCTAGCTACCAGACCCTGCTGACCTGGGTGTGTGGGGGTCGTTTTGCCTACGTGACTTCAGTCTAACATTAGGACTGGGGGAAGAAGGACTTGGACTCACATGCAGGACTAGCACTAGAACTTAGATGGGCTAAGACTCAGATTCATGTATCTCTCGCAGTCCCCCAGGTCCAGGCCACTTGGGCCCGGGGGATGCAGCACCAGTTCAGAGGAGATAGCTGTTGTTTTAGACCCAGTATGTTTCAGATAGCCTCAGAGGTATCTCAACTGTTGAGCTGCCAGATTTTTCATTTCTCTATTGCAATGATTATAAAAGCCTCTTGTTAATTTTAAAGAAATACACTCAGATTTTACACCACCCGTGTGTAGTCTGTTTGTCAAAGCCGAATCCCGTGCCCACCTGGCCAGAATCTCTTGTCCCGCGGAACAGGGACCCTGCGAGAAATCCCGGTCCATGGCAGTTCCCTTCTTTCAGATGACTCTAGACTGTGTCAAGGTGACATAAAACTATCCATCTCAGTGTGCCCTACCCTCTCAGCTTCCTAATATAAAAACCCCCGTCACAAGACTGTCATCTTAATTAGAGCAATGATCTCACACAAAATATTTGTCATTAACACATAGGAATGTAAATCAAATTATCTTCTAGTTTCCCAGGAGAAATCATGTGTTTCACCAAAGAGCACTTGGGGTTCTCTGAAGAAGTAAGCAGAAGCACTATTTAACCCAAAGTTGAATTTAACTCCCATGATGCAATGTTCTTATTTATGCCCTTTAAAAAGAGAGTTTTGGATGTTTTAAGTATAGAGATCCCAGACATCCTGTGTGTGGCCATGGGGTCAGGATGGATGAAACAGTTGGGCTGCATTTAGAGCATACCTCATTCTGCACATGCACTTGGTTCATAGGTTTTTCTTTCTCCTTCAGGGGAGACAGCAATAGTTTCCCTAGACTACAAATGTGTGTGTGTGTGTATATATATACATGTATATATATGTATATACATACACATATATATGTATATATACATACATAAGTATATATACATATATATGTATATAGAGAGGCATATATGTATATATGTATAAATATATATGTATGTATATATCATCAACACAGAAGATCTGGCTTCAACTTCGACTTTACGTTCCAGTTACATGACCTAGTCTCCCACTGAGTATTAGCCAATTTCTCCCTAAAGAGAGTGCACTGGGCTTAGCTGGATTTGTTTTACATGTAAGCTGATTATATAGAGGCCGTTTTAGCTTAGGTAATATAAAAATACACAGGAGAAAACATGATTCATTTTTCTTTTTTTTTTTTTAAAAAAAAAGAGCGCATAAAAATTAGGCATGATTGTGCAAACCTGTAATCCCCATCAATCAGGAGGCTGAGATAGAAGAAGGCTCATGAGATCCCCCAAGCCAAGGCTACATAGATACCTCAAAAAGTAAAAATTACAAAGTGCAGAAACTTTTCTATTTGGAATGACACACAAACATATGTTAATTGAGTTACAGTGAAGTAAGAATGTTTTGTGTGAAGAATAAAATCAAATTTGTTAAAATAGATTTTAAAAGCAGAATTTCTGTAAAATACAGCAATCAAATGGCTACGTGCCCTCTGGTGGCGGGTATTGGAATTGCATTAGAATTTCTCAGATGGATTTGGAAACAGGTCCTAAGATGCTGTCTAGGATGTACATTAAAGTTCATGCCCTATTTCCACACCAGGAGGCTTTGACTACATGATTGTATGAGTTTTCTCTTGCTGTGACAAAACACTGGTCAAAAGCAAGGGCAGGGAAGGGTTTATTTCAACTTCTAGCTTATGCTGCCCTGAAGGGAAGTCGGGGCAGGAACTCTGAGCAGAATCCTGAAGGCAGGAGCTGATGTAGAGCCCAAGAGGAACATTTCCTACTAGCTTGCTCCCCATGGCTTTCTCAGCCAGGATTACCTGCCTAGAGGCGTCTGATGGTTTGTAAAGGCTAGGCCCAGGGAGTGGCACTATTAGAAGTTGTGGCCCTGTTGGAGTAGGTGTGTCACTGTAGGTGTGAGCTTTAAGATCCTTATCCTAGCTGCCTGGAAGCCAGTATTATACTAACAGCCTTCAGATGAAGATGTAGTGCTCCCAACTCCTCCTGCACCATGCCTGCCTGGATGCTGCCATGTTCTCACCTTGATGATAATGGACTGAATGTCTGAACCTGTAAGTCAGCCCCAATTAAATGTTGCCTTCATAAAACTAGTCTTGGTCATGGTGTCTGTTTACAGCAGTAAGACCCTAACTAAGACAGGGAGGCACCCCTGTCCACTCACGTTGGGCTGGACCCTCCTGCATCAGACATCAAGAAAATGCTCTACAGAACTGCCCACAGACAAATCTGATGGACATATTTTTTGTTCAGTTGGGGTTCCTCTCCTTGGGTGACCTTAGATTGTGTCAAGCTGACAAAATGCTAAAGAGTTCAGTGACTTTCTCTTGGGTCGATTTGGTAGAGAGAGGGAACTGGTTCTTCTCATGTTGACATATACTGGGTCTCATTTCAGAGTTCCTCAGGAGCTATTCTATGGAGTCCCAGGTGCATTTATACTAAGCCAGTCACACTCCACATGTTGATGGAGTCCCATGCCCAAGCTCCTGGGACTCTTACAGAATGCACCAACATAGTCATTGTTGCTTTTAAGAATAAGATAATGACCTTCTCCTATTCAAATTCCTGTTTTAGTTGACAAATCAGGCAGCCTGAACACTGAATAAGATGCAGTTACACAAGCCCACATCATAGAGGGCAAAGCATATTTTGGTTTTGTACAGAATTTTGGAGGCATGATGTAAAAAGGCCATCCTTTATACAGTGACCTCAGGTGCTGGGGCCATGAACACCATCTCTCCAGGAGTTCTAGCCACTCTTTATAAAAAAAGATTCTTTTTATTTATTTATTTATTTTTGTATTTTTTTATTTTTTTAAACTTTTATTGTATTATGATGAGAAAAGTTACATGATTTCAATTTATCTGAATTTCTTAACATTTAAAAACATATTTTAATTAAATAGAATTGAACCACATTCTTGTTCCCCTTTTGTACCACTGCTCTTCCCATAGACCTTCAATACCTACAATATCTTTTTTGTCATATTCCTTAAAATTTATAAAGTATTATACAATAAAAATAAGTATTATAAAATTGTTTGATATAAAACAACAATTTAACAGTCTTATGTAGATGCTCATTTACAGCAATAGTGAAAATATATTTTTCTCAATATAAATTTTAAATAACTCCAAACATATTAGCTGTATACTTAAAAATAATAATCACTACTAGTATTTTCTTTTGTTTTTAGTATTTTCTTAAATGAACATGAATATATAATGTCTTTTTGTTTGTTTTGGATTTAGTAGAGTTTAAAATCTTGGCTCTTACTGTGGTACAAGCCCCAAATAAAAACAATTTTTAGACATTGGGTTTCATTGTAATAAGGCTGTATTTCAATGACCCTCACATCACCAAAGGATTTTACCTCCATCGTAGCTAAGCTGAGAGTTGATAGTTCTGCTACACCAAGAAATGAATTGTAGGCTCGATTTTTGGATACAGACTTCCTGCTATGGTCAAAGCTATTTGACTTGAGTGAGTGATCTCATTCTCAGCCCACAGAGAACAGGTTACATTCATTTAAGAAATGGTGTAAGTATCAAGATGGTCTATCCATAAAGTCATTCACCAACTGTTTCAATGAACAATGTTTCTGCTTGGAGGATGGCACAGACATTAGGTGAGGGCAAGAATTTGTTTCATTAGCTGTGAGAATTTAGAAAAGCATTCATCTCAGAGAAAGATTAACATATAAAGTCCTCTTCTTCAAACTTGATACAAGAGTTACAAATGTCCCACAACACCCAGAGGAAGCTCCACTCCCAGGTGCTCTGACACACCCAGGATCAGAGGTGAGCA
>NW_022196912.1:42124783-42168772 GCF_008632895.1 Mastomys coucha
GTCTTGAAATCTTGCTTCTCCTATCTCAGCCTCTCTATTAGTAGTGTTGTTTATTTCATGTTTTTACAAAAAAAGATTCTTACCTATAGTTCCTTCAGATGCCTGTTGACTCTTCCTATACTTCCAAATAAAAACTCAAAGACTGCAAGGAAGAAAGAGGAAGTTTTAGGGCAGGCAGCAGTAATTGAAGACCCATTTCGTAAAGTTTCCTGGTGTGAAAGCAGCAGGTCAAATGGTAAATCACTAATATCTCAAATGGAAATAAAACAAAAAACTTCAAAATAAGAAGATGGGGGTCATAATGAAATTCCCTCAAAATAAACAAACAAGCAAACATAAATTTATTTCTCCCCACTGTTATCAATGAGATGCCTTTCTCACACATACCTCTGTGGACTAGATTCCAGCCCTGTGCACAGGTAGATTATCTGTGCTTTCTTGCTGGCTTAGGTTTTCCATTGCTTTGATGATACCCCATGGCCAACAACAACTTTGGAAAGGAAGGGTTTATTTGATTTAGTCTTTCACTGTTCATCGTTGAAGGCAGTGAGGGCAGGAATTCAAGCAGGGCAGGAACCTGGAGGAAGAAGCTGATGCAGAGGCTATGGAGGGGTGCTGCTTACTGGCTTGCTTCCCACGGTTTACTCAGATTACTTTCTCATAGCAAACAGGACCACCAGCCTGGGATGGCACCACCCACAGTGAGCTGAGTCTACCCACGTCAGTCATCAATATAGTGACATTCACTTAACTGATACTCCTTTTCAAAAATGACTCTAGCTTGTGTCAACCTGCATAAAACTACCAGAACAGTCTTCATTAACTAGTCCACAGACAAGAGGGTGTGATGGATAGCAACAAACGAGTCAGCTCTAGAAAAAGACTTGGACCTTGCAACTATACATGGACTTCCCTAAAAAATGGTCAAGGTCTCCTTTCACACTCAGCCCTACCAGTTCACCTTTGGGTCAACAGAACTACATGTCTCCCTGCTACTCCAACATCCAGGATGGACTTTAAAGATAGAAACTGATATGTTTTCATACGATTTATGCTGTTTAACTTTCAGTTAAAACAATAGTGGGTATCCACATAAACCCATTTCTGTTATCCCAATCATGTGAACAAGTAGGTCTTGAGAATCAAGCAGGATTCTGAACTCCCAAGACTCCATCCCTTACCTGTACACTCCTGCCCATGGGAGGGTGGCTTGAATACATAGAGATGTTGAATGTACTGTGAAGATATCCTTGGTACCCAAGGACCTCTAATGCAGTGCAGGATATCGGCATGACAGACTTCCCCTAAATGTGAACACTGGAATTTGTTTAGACATTGTGTACTGAGGTAAATTTGAGAACAAAGTGGAGCACAGTGGGCTAAGCACTGTGTTGAGGAAGCTCAGCTGAAGGACCTCAGGAAAATGTCAGCTGCATGTGTGATGTGAATTCTCACAGACGTTTTTCCTGAAAGGAGTAGGTGAGCAAGAACTGGGGCAAGGACAGAAGTTTCCTAGTACATCCTATCCTTGTGGCTCCCTCTGATTCTTTCTTTCCCAACTTTGCAGGCAGGAGTGAGGTCTTCATGCTTGTGTGTCTCTTCACGGAACAGTCTATAGGGCATCAGGTAGCACACTATTACACCAAGTTATTCAGTTGACACAGTAAATGTTGGCTTGCACATGTTTGTTTCAACCATGTGGAGGTCAGAAAACTTAATGGAGAATACTGATAAAGTCTTCAGACGACACTGACAATTTGTACTCCAAAACAAATTTTATTTACTTATGTTTTTATCTTACATCTATAAACTGAACCTTTCTATGGTTACATTCCCTATAAAGCTGTATAAAACTCAAGCTGACAATAAATAAACAAAATTTATGTAATGTGATGTTATTAACTTGAAAATAACAGAAAACAAAAGTTACGGTAAGAACTTCTCAGAAGTCCATAAATCCCAGGTCAATGGTAGGCCAATGGTTGTTTTTGTAGTTCATTAAAAACAAAAATAAAAATAAAATGTCTGGGGAAAATCAGCAGAAGTTGTAAATCCAAAAGTTCTAAATAACAAACAACAAAGAAAAGGAAGGCAAGTGTGATTTCATTCCTTTTTAAAGAAGGGTGGGTTTTCCTTTGGAAGCAATGGTCGTGGAGATAACGGTGGTGGTGTCTGAAGGGGACAATAAGACTTCCCCCCATTGTCAAGGTTCATCTGCAGTGCAGGTGTTGGCAGCTCCTCAGTTATCCAAGACATCGTGGAGTGGAGGTGACAGGGTTGCTGTCACAGCACAACACTCAAATCCACACAGACCACACCGTGTAGGGCTCTCCTGAGTGGGACAGCCTTATGACATCTGCAGAGGCATGGCTACCTGGGATGTCATCTCATGATGCCTAGTGCCAGTCCAGCCCAGGATAGTCCCTGGGATGTGCAGAGAGGGAAGGTGGCATGTGAAGCCAGGGTAGTACCATGCTGACAATAAACCAGCAAAGGGGCACTGGGCATCAGAGATGTTCTGAAGGAGCTCAGTTTAGCACATCTCCAGCATGGATGCTCTGCCAGCTTTAAAGCGATGTTTATAATTCATGAGTAATACTCATGCATTCAACCCTAGTAAGGTAGGAGTCTTTCATCTGCTGTAGAAATAGAATAAAATTTTAGTTTTCATTCAACGCACACTGTTCAGTGTGTGCTCTGCTTCATGTCCTGCAGGGTGTGTGCACCTCACATTTTCTGAGCTCAGCATTTCAATCCGATATTCATGCTTTTGGGGGTGAGACTGGCCTGCACTTTGAAGGGTTCAGTCTATCAAGGCAGCTTCAACTCTGCCGAAAGATAATTTCCTCAGTGGGCATTTCACTCTGACCGTGACCTCAGGCTTTCTTCTCTTGCCCCTCAAGATGCTCTCAGAAGAGCCTCTGTCTTTGTCACTGATATACCACACAGTAGCCATCATACAAGGAATCCTCCTAGTTCTGTCTGTACAGGTCACCTGGGGAGTAAGTGGGGGGGGGGGGCTTCTCTGATTATGCTCATATTGCCCTGACAGGACTGGAGACGGCAGCCACCTGAGTTTATATCACAACATCACTGGAGTTTCCTTTGGTAGGTTTTCGGCTATTTATTTTCTTCTCGACAAGGAACAGGTAATGAATATTTTCTTCTCTGTTTTCTAGACTAGCTCTCAGGTGACTAAGGATGGAGTCGAACTTGCTGTGTAGTTGTAGATAACCTTAAAATCTCTGGTCCTCCTTCCTCTACCTCCAGTGTGCTGAGACTGTGGGTGTCAGCCACTCATTCTGTTTTATGCGAATGGAGATCAAATCCAGAGCCCCCTGTATGCTAGCCAAGTTCTCCACTATCCAAACTGCATCTCAAGCCCAGCTGACATTTCTCAATCTACAGACCACACAGTTTTTTATTAAAGCCAATGGGCTCTGTGCCACCTTGAAGCCACTACAAAAATGACATTGGAGAAGAGACACGGGAACTATATTTTAAAGATACTGAAAGCTGACAAATTATTCTTTCTACACTTTATTCAAGTTATAAAGTTATCGATTGATTTCTTCATCAAAGCTGTCACAGGAGATGTCAAGAATGTCCACGTATTAAACTTTAAGAATATATCAAAAACTTCGTATACTAAGTAAACATGAAAAAGCATATGTAAATCTACTATTTTATAATTCACACACACACACGCATGCACACACACACACACACACATTTATATGGAGTTACTTTATATTTGTCATAGTACCCCTCCCAGAAGCCATAGGTTGCCCATTAAAAAAGCTCAGTGCCAGATGTGGGATATCTCAAGACCTTGAAGTGTTGGTTGCAGGGAACCCCTGAATCAATGCAGCCTATTGTCCCAGTCCTTAGTTGAATAGTAGAACTTCATGATAAGACTATTGATAAAACCACCACACCAGATGTTGGTCTCAGGACTTGGAGAAATCAATCAGATATTGGCCTAGAAACATTTTCCGTTCTTTCTAGCTTTCCAAGTCCCAGAAGATACTTGTAAGGTACTTGGGGAGTGGTGTCATCAATAGTGTTGTGTAGCTGTGGACCATGCAAAATACAATAATAAGGCCCAGCCTGACAAGGTATCCCCATGGAAATAATAATGGCATGGATATTATGGGGGTGACCAACCTCTTTCTGATTAGAATTACAGCACATTAGACAGAAGGAAACACATATCCCTCGTACTATAAATCTGGCCGAGAGTCCACGGCTGGTGCATTCTCAGGCCCTAGGGTGTGAACTTGTTATTACTTTGCTAAACAAGCATAACATCAAACTACCTTCTAAGCAGACACCTGTGTGCCCATAAGTAATTACAGCTGTCTGTATTTATCAGAGAGACGTCTTTGTGTAGTAGGCATACTTAAGACAGACTTATAACTGGTCAAAGTGCAGGGAACATGTCACTGTAAAATGCTCAGCCACAAATAGGACATTTACATCTTGTTACCTCTCCTTAAAGCTTAGTGAGCTTTGCAGAAGATGGGGAAGAAAGATCGTAAGAGCCAGAGATCGAGGAAGACAGGATATTTCTAGACATGATAGCCATCGCTCTCATGAAGTCACAAGGCTGTGGTGATTTACAGAAGACCTGCCAGTCAACAGAGCAGTGTGGATGGGGACAGGGACTATGAGGCTCACCCTAGCCGAGGAGTTATTGACAGTTGATGGAGACAGAGATATTTTTAGGGGGATGTGGCCTTTGGTAGTTTCCATGTTCCAATGGGGTAGGTCACATACATGAATATAAGGACAGCATAAATGAACCTCATTAGATTACTTCAAAATCAGCAGACCAGGACTTGAGGTTTGGAGAGGAGGTAGGGGACCTGAGAGGAGTTGAAATGGTGCAGTAATGAGTGTACAGAATCATACTGAATGCACATATGAAATTCTCAAAGAATAAATAACAATTACTATTTTTTTCTTTCCAAGAACCAAACTCTCTGGTCATTTGAACTCTTTGGGACAAAAGGCATTGTGTTTCTATTTGTTTTACTATTTTTAGTGACATACTTTATCATGTGTATGTAGGTTACTGAGATGCTACCTAGACATGCTATCTACATAATGCAGCCATCCAGATATGCGTAATAAAATGATGGAGCTACTGAATTCTATCATTTAAAACTGTATACATGTTTGTACAAACTCTTATTACTGTATTTAAATGAGATTTTCTCATTATTATAGCATAGAAATCATAAAAGTGATTTTTAAACTATTTTGCAAATTATCTCTCTAGAGTTCTTTAAACAATTACAGATTTATTTCTCTTTCCATCACACAAGTAGAACTGCTTTGTAGAAGATACCTAGCATTCTTCTCCAGGCTTGGTAGCTCCAGTTGATACTTCTTGGACATTTGATTTACAATATAAATATTAGAGAAATCTACAGAAACACTGTGCTATATCAGGTACAACTAACTGACACAGAGGCTAAGAAAACCCAGAAAAGAGGGCCTGGGCCCGGGGAACCAGGGAGCAAACAAGACCACTCTGGGGCCCTGTATAAGGAATCCTCAGTTGGGCCAGTCATTATTGGCGCTCGAAAACCACTGTAAATGATCCTGGCTTCCTGCTCCCCTTCACTGGTTTCTGCAGCTCAGGTTTTTCCTGTTTCCTGTGATCCCCGCTCCCCTCTCCCCTCACTACTCCCTGCTGTCCCCTGCCTGAGAAGAGTTGGCATCCTCAGGCTCAGATATTCCCTGCAGACCATGCCTAAGCTCTCCTGGTTATTGTGACTTTGCTGAGTGCACTCTTTCTCTGAAAATTCCTTTCCGATTATAGAAGCAGAGGGTCTCAAAGACCCTGTGAATCTCTGCTCTCTAATATGATGGAGAGGGAGTTTAGTTTCTATTTCAAGCCTCATTTTATGTTGTCTGTATTTAACAAGCCCAAACCAGAGCCACAAGAAGGCAATTTCCTGTTATTCAAAACAACTCAAGATGTTCCAAAACTTGACCTCAAGAACGTTCCTAAAGGGATATCACATCAAAATGAGGTAACTGAACACATAGTCTCTAATAAAACCAAGGAAATCCAGAAGTTCAAAACCAAACGCATAAATCTCAGTTCCTTCCAGGTGTGCCTTGGCTGGCTGATTTACAAGGGCACCAAGCATCAGTGAATCCTTTGTAGCATCCTGACACTCTTTGGCTGTGGTTCTGTGATTTCTCCTCCTCCTGGTCACAACTCTTGGAAAGAAGATGCCTATGTCTTTGCTCAGTCCTTGTGTCTCTACTGAAGCCCCGAGGCTTGGGCTGTGAGTTCCTATGTGTTCTCGGCATATATATGGCTGGTCCTTCTGCCTGTGTACCACAGTGGATTATATGTGTAAGCTCCAGTCATGGGGCCATGTGTCAGGATTATGTAGAGCGTGTGTGATGTGCTTGGATATATCATTAGGATCCTGGTGGGTATGTACTTATCAATACATGTCTTAGGGACCAGCATTGTATGCCACTCTTTGATCCAAGACCCAAGTGAGTCTCCTTGTGAAGATAACCCAAACAGCTCCTGACATTACTGCTAGGACAGAAGTGGAACCTGTGTGGGCTCAGAAGCAGATGGCCTCTCTGAACTCAGTGATGAACACCTGTGCCCTGTTGGTTTTGTTTTTTGTTTTGTTTTGTTTTGTGTGTTTGTTTGTTTTGCCTTCTATCTTTGCTATCATAGAGTGAGCCTTGGATGGTTGGATGGCCCACAGATAAACTTCAAATGTGGAGAGACTGTGGGTACTCTAACGGATTGTCTTCAGAGCCAAACACGTTTTCCCAACCCTCATCTTTTAAGCCAGAGATCAAGAATTGACTGTAGATGGAGCAAGACGAACATGCATGTACTTGTTCTTCAAGCATCTAAAATATTTGAAATTATTTGCAAATATTTGTATTTGAGATATAGTTTTTTGTGTGGTGATCATTTGAGGATGCGTCAGACTTCCACAAGATTGTCATTGACTCTCCACTTGGTCACTGTGTGTGATAGGGCCTAAAACATGTTAGTCCCCAAGCTCCATGCTTCCTCCTTCCTCTACTTGCTAGTGATGAGGGGTTATACCATCCCTCCCAGGTACCCACTAAAGCATCTGACCTACTAATGTAGTCAGACCTCTGCCTCTTTGCTGAACAACACAGGAATGGAGATGCAGAGTCACCCCTACCCCAGGAAGGAGAGCATTTCCCTGGACCACTACTCTCTGTTACACAGCTTTCCGAACTCCCTCACTGTGTGTGAGTCTGACTCCCAAGGCTGCTTTTGAACAGCCTGTGGTCTTCACTTGGTATCTCCCTTCACAGACATCTGGATTAATATACTAGCTTGGCTTCTTCCTCCATTCACCCTCTCCTGGGACTGTAGGTTTTCCCTTCCTGCTCAGCCTTTCTAGACTGCACCTCCATAGACTGTGTCTACACAGCAAATATCCTCCTTTCTTGAGACACACCTTACAGTGACCACTGACCAATGTCCCCAGCAGTTGCCCTTTAAATAACCTCAAAACCCAAACTTCTCATAAAGCAATGGCGGAACTTGTCTCCCCAAAATGACCATAATTATAATTGCACAAATTTCAGGGCTTCTTGGCGCCATTCTCTACCTCCCATACATGCTCTAAGGACACTACAAACATGGGAAAATTAACAACTGGGAGGTTCTGAAATCTGCAGACCCTGTGGTCATTAATTATTGCTGCACAGGAGAATTCAACAGAAGCCTCCAAATAAGCCAGTCTGTACACCATGGAACTTTGGATGCTGCCTTAGTTCAAGTTTTCATTGCCATGATGAAACGCCATTGACAACAGCAACAGGAAACAAAGGTTTTAGTTCACTCACACTTCTACATCAATGTCCATCAAAGGAAATCAGGGCAGAAACACAAGGTGGGAACCTGGAAGCAGGAACTGAAGCAGAGGTTGTGGAAAAATACTGCTTACTGGCTTGCTCCCCATGGCTTGCTCAGCTTGCTTTAAAAAAATATATATACAACTCAGAATCACCTGCCTAAGGGTGGTGCTAGTGACAATGGACTGAGCCCTTTCAAGTTATTAATCAAGAAAAATGCTCTCCACTGTTTGCCTAAAAGCCTATTTCTTTTTAAATTATTTTCTGTGTATGGATGTCTTGTGTGTATGTATATCTGTGCACCCATACCCAGGAACACTAGAGGAGGGCACCTAGTCCCTTGGGACTGGAGTTACAGATGGCTGTGAGCTACCCCATGGGACCTCTTGAAACACAGCCAGTGCTTCTAATCACTGAGCCATCTCTCCAGTGCTATCTTATGGAGGCATTTCCTCAATTAATGTTTCTCCCTCTCACACAGACACAAATGGACTTTGGTCCTATGGGGTTTACTACACGATTTGCAGTTTTCCTCAGTGGTGGCTAAGCTCAGGTTCCTGTGTCTATGCATGCTAAGTTAGAGGCTGGGACCTTGTTGCTGACATTCCCTGTTATCTGTCTTACCACAGTTAATATTTGACACATTGCAGAATGAAAATGGCCCAACCTACGTGCGTAGCCTGTGGGGAAATTAGAATTGCAAGATTATATTTTCTTTCCTCCAAGTTTCCCAGATGCTCTGGCCTGAAGCCAGGGATAGAAGGAAATGCAAGCGCCAAACATATGAATTGTAGGGATGATGGTGTCACTAAGGAAGCTCACCATAGATCCTGAACTACATTTCCTGGATGCTGCTGGCGTTGACCATGATGCTGATAAAGGGCAAGGCCAGCTCCTCTGTGCAGAACCTTAGGAGCTTCGCCATGATCTTACCACTATCCTGCAGGCAGTGTTCTCCTGAAAAGTTCATCTGCTCCAGACCTGTGAGGGGAAAAAGATGCATTTTTGCACTTTCCAAACACCTATTATTTATTATTTTGTTTTGTTTCACTTGTGCATGTTTTTTTTGTGCATGTGCGGTATGCGTACATGAGGCATATGTACACATGTGTGTGTTGTGTGTCTATGTGGTATGTATGTTGTGTGTGTGTCTGATGTGTGTAGTGTGTATGTGTGTATGTGTGATGTGTGTGGAATGTATGTGTCTGATGTGGGTACTGTGTATGTGTATAGTGTGTATGTGTGTGTCTGATGTGTATAGTGTATATGTATGTATGTGTGGTGTGTATATGTGATATATAGCATTGTGTGTGTGTCTGAATATTTGTGTCTGAGTGTGTGTGTGTGTAGGTACATAGGATACTGCACAAGTGTGAACTATATCCCATTCCCAACCATTTTATTATAATGACAAAATAATATTTCCTTAATTAAAATGATAAAATAGGAATACCTCAGCACCCTACCTTTTCATAGTTCTATTTCCCAATATCAATATCACTATAGCAGAATAACTATATTTGATTCAGAATTCTGCCAACAAACAATTCACTGGAATATCTTATTCTCATTCTGTGTTTTCTTTTTCTATTGAAAGCAGCCACACTTGGGTGTTGGGAACAGGCCCCACAGTGCCTCCACAGACTCAGAAGTCAAGGGCCCGGTGAAGCACCAGGAGATGTTTAATGCAGAAAACCACTTCCAGAGATATCTGGAAGAAGATGTGAAAGTGATGGTGAGCTTGCCAAGACCTTGATGTCAAGGCTCACAGCCAGGATTTGTCCAACATCTAAGGCTTACATCTATCATGTGGGCAGGTGAATTCAAAAGCTACGTTTTAAGGAGATGTTTGAGTCAGGAGAACAGAGACTGTAGAATCATCATAAATTACTAATGATAAAAGGCCATATCTGGATGTAGGTCCCAGTGAGATGACAAGGCTGACTGTCCTTAGTGTGGCTAGTGACCTAGCACAATGAGGCTGAGTTGGGGAGATCCCGTAGAGCAATGCTGTATAATGCACGATTTCATTATCACAACACAGAATCAAGTACATCAAATGTGAGCATCAGAAAACCAGCTTGAAGTTTCCCCACAGGGACATGTAGAGGCCACAGTGTACCTGGAGCGTGGGCCATGAGTTCACTCTGTGTGCAGTGTGTAATATGAATATTGAAACTCGATGAAGTGGACAGTACAGTAGAGGCTATCAGAAGTTGGGGGTAGGTATTCAGATGATGGTCAAAGGCCATAATGCTTCAGTCCTTGAGGAAAAAGTATGACATGGGGACTGTGATGACTGGTTCTGATCGGTGACACAATGTAGAGCCACGGGGGAAGGCTCAACGAGGAGCTGTATGAATTACATTGGCCCAGGGACATGTCCATCAGGAGTTTCCTTAATTGAGTTCATTGCTGTGAGATAATTCACGCAGACTGTGGGCAGTACTATTTCATGAGCTGGACCCTGAGCTGAAATGAAAAGGAAAAAGAGAGACAAGTCAATGCTAACATGCATACTAGAGGCAGAGCTTAATGATTGGTTGTTGTGTGAGCTCAGAAGATAAGAATGTTGAGAAGAATGTAGACAGTATGGCCTGGCTGATGAGATTTCAGAGGGGAATGAGGATTCCAACAGGAACTGAGCTTAGGGTCTGATCGTTTGATGATTTGTCTATTCTGCTTGTGTTCTCAGCACCCGAGTGAATTCCTTTGAGAGATGCTGAGTTAACTAGGTTGACAGAGAACATTCAGATGGCAAAGTACCAAGGCTGGTGCTGAGGGGAAATAGCAGGGCCTTTGATTACTAATGGATGTAGGAGGCCCCAACTCACTGGATGCGGTACCACCCCTGGGCTGGAGGTCCTGCACTGTATAAGAAAGCAGGCTAAGCAAGCCATATTACAACCTTAGTTCCTGCCTGAATTCAGGTTCCTTCCCTGCATGAGTTCTTTTCTTTTCTTTTCCTTTTTATTTTATTTTCTTTTTTATTTTTTGGTTTTTCCAAACAGGGTTTCTCTGTGTAGCCCTGGCTGTCAAGGAACTCACTCTGTATACCAGGCTGGCCTCAAACTCAGAAACCCACCTGACTCTGCCTCCCAAGTGCTGGGAATAAAGGTGTGTGCTACCACTGCCTGGCCCCTGAATGAATTCTTGACAGGCACTTTAGAGACTGAACAAACTCCCTAGAACCTAGTTGTAGATTTTCATAAAAAAGATTATGGAATTCAAAGATGTGGATATTCATCACTGTTATATGAACCCTCTTTTACCAAAAATGGTCTGCCTTTACAAAAGTGGAAATAGTTTGGGGCAAATGATGGTAGTCAGAGACATCAGGTTCTCGGGTTGAGGAGTGGTGCTAAGGTACTGTGCTCAAGGGCTGGGTGCATTGATTGAGATTCCGGTATGAAATTGTCATATAAAGATATAACAATTGTGAGTAAAATATACATGTGATAGTTATCCTCCTTGTCAGCTTGACTGGATTTAGTGTCAGGATGGAAACATCTCTGTGTTTGCATATTCAGATGTCTCCAGGGAGTTTAGATGAGCAGGGAAGACCTTCTCTGAATGCGAGTGGCACCCGAAGGCTGCAGGCCCAGACTGAATAACTCTGGGAAGAGGAGCTGAGCAGCAGAGTCCTCTCTTTCTGCTTCCTGACTGTGGACACAATGTGACCAGCCCCTCATGCTCCTGCCTCCACACTTTCATGACCATCTCCCATCATACTCTGAGCCAACAGGAATTCTTTTCCCCTTAAGTTGGTGTAGGTCAGGGACTCGACATGACAACGTGAAAAAGTAGCAAGACAAACGAGGAAGTGACAGCCCTGCTGTCCAGAGCTCACAGGGCAGTCACTCTGTCCTCCTGGTGTCCCCAAGGAAGGCTCAGCAATTCTAACTCCTTCCCCCACCCAGCAAAAAAGTAGAGCTTGGAGGGACCTCAGACTCAGCAACAACACCATGAAATGTGGTGTGTGTGTGTGTGTGTGTGTGTGTGTGTGTGTTAGACTATGGTATGTGGGTATGGGGGTGCATGTGTGTGGCTGTGAATGTGTATGTTTGTAGTTAGATCATGTGTGTGCATTTGTGTGTGTGAGTGTGTGAGTGTGTATGTGTGTGTTAAATAGTGTTATGTGGGTACATGCATGTGTCTGTTCATGTGCATGTTTGTATGCTAGATCATGTGTGCACATTTTTGTATGTGAGCGTGTATGTGTGTTTGTGTGTGTGTGTCTAGGTCAGAGTGGGTGTTGAGGAGAAGAGAAGGAAAGCCCTGTTTTATCGTAAGACCAGGAATACAGGGAAATTAGATCCTTCCTGTAGGGCTTTTAATCATAGTTTATGGTATGTTATACATGGCATATGTGATTCTTTATCATACAGAAAGAAAGTAAGTAGCGGGTAAAGTTTACTGTGCTCAAGATCATTAACTTCTGAAAATCTAAGTTTGTACAGAGACCAAAAGTTGTCAAGAGTAGCAAAGTGAAGGGTAAATTCCTTTTTGGATTAAAATGAGCACTGGCGCCCCTTTTTTTCTCTGAATCTTCTAGAACAGTGTCTTTAGTTCTGTTTACACATGCAGAACTATTATAGAAATGTTTTGCATGTTGATTTTTTATTCCCGTGTGTCTTAGATATCTCTCCATATCATTGTGTATGTGTGTGTGTGTGTGTGTGTGTGTGTGTCCCCGTCTGTGAGTGTGTTATGTATCCCATGTCTGGGGTGTGGAAGTCAGAGAACAATATATTCTGTCTCCCCACTGTGCACACTCTGACAGCTGCTCTTGAACTTCTGGAGGCTGTTCTGTCTTCTCCATCTTGTAGGAGTATTGAGATTGCCAATACTCACTACCCTGTCCTGTTTTGAAGATTTGAACTGGGGACTCCCAGCTTCAGTGGTAAGTGCTTTTACCACTGGATTATGGAATCCAGTAACCAAAGCTTTTCTTTGGGATTTTAATAATTTACATAAGCACTTATCTTAAGCCAAAGGACAGGCATAAGTACCTGCAAAGGACTTCTAAAGACACCTAAAACTAGAAGACCAGGCCTGATGAGGGTCACTGATTGTATATCTTCTTAGGACTTTCTCCAAATACCCCTTTTGCCATTTTTCTTATCTATACTTTAGCAAAGGCTGTTGCATTGCTCCTGAGTCTTCCAAGAAAGAATATAGCAGCCTTTAGGGCCTGGGACCCACCCTTAGTCCTGGCTTGCAAATGCCAAGGTGGGAGAGATCTTCTACACACTGCTGAAGATGAAGGGCCACGGCTGTCATCATAAAGGCCCCTTTTTGCTCCCTTTCTCTTTGGAAATCTCATGATGAAAACAATTCAAACATGTTAGGAAAACAAGCCAAAGGCCATGAGGATTTTTCCCTAGTGACCCATGATCACCTGTGCATTCCTAACATGCTCCATGCACTCTCCTGGGGACAGTGCCACAGCAGGGGCTAGGATACTACTCTGGACTATGGGATCTGTTTACCGGGCTGCCATCTTCTTAGTCTTGAGGAGATCTTTCACTGAACTGTCACTCAGAGAGTGCACCAGTGATCAAGTACTACATGACGATGCTTCATGTTGGTGTCATCTGGGCCTCACTTAAGAGTCACCTCTGAGTATACTATAGAAGTCTAAGAGAGTCCCTTCTGGCTGCCTCACCAAATACATGCATCTCCCAGTGATGATTTCAGCAGGGGTTGAGGTGGTGGGAAGTGCCTGGGAGAAGATGTCATTCAGCAGAGTTGGATGGCCACCATTGTCAATAATCAGAGTTGGATGGCTCCCACTGGATCTTCTAAAATATTCAGTTCAGATCTGGTGCTGGAAACCGGCCTTTCTGTGTGAACTACTGCTGCAAAGGTGAATGTATTGCTGGCTTTGCTTGACTATGGTAAGCTGGACTGGGGATAGCATACACTTCTGCTGAGTGGGTCTATTTACAACAGTGCTTACAAGAGTCAGGACCCTGCCATCACTTGGGGACCGGGCCTAGAAGAGCAGATTTCGTTCTGGGTCCTGAACTGTTGACCAAGTACTACCATGTATTACCAAGCAGTAGCACCCTTCACACTGGTGGCCACAGCAATGGCTTTGGGGGAATCTTCTCTGGCCAGCTGCGCAGCTGCCCTTCTGAGACTGACAGGGTATTGATGGCAGAGCTCCCAAACACTGCCTTTCATGTTAAGCCAGAGCGTTTTCTCCAGTGGCTCAGCTCCATGCCGCCCTGCTGCAGAGTGGGATGTCTGGAGCCGACACTACCCATCACTTGGTTGAGTTATAAAGTGAACTCACTTCTAGCAAACTCTCCGTGTAAAGAGTGCAGTGACTGTGACACATCAAACAGAGACAAATGCAGAGTCTTAGGCCATGGGTAGAACATTTTAATACCCAGATCATATTACCATACATTAGAGCAATGCCTTAAAACACAGTGTAATTCTATAGGGAGATACATATACACACATATCCCTGAACATTAAATCTCATCTGGACACACTCACATGAGGCCTGCATGATTGTTCTTTGCCTAATAATAGCTTATGAAACAACATCAATCCATCAAGAGGGTAAGGCATGAGCTAAATTACAGCTATAAAGAGCTAACTGCTGCTTGGTTTGATTGGTTGCCTGTTTATCTATGCAACAATTAGACCCCAAACTCCAGCACAGATCGAAACCTGGGCCTATTTTTTCTTTTTCAGATAATTTAGCCAAATAACACCATGTAGCTCCCAGTTTAAAAGAACCCAGCCCATGAATGTATCATTGAACACATTATAACAGAGACCCCAAAGGCTTTAAAATCAGTGTGGGATGTCCTACCCTCCAACGTTCTTAAGTAAATCCCTCTTCACAGTATTACTGCTCTGCATCAGTTAATCATGGGACAGAAGATACCTGCCTGGAACACTTCACAAACATCAATTAGATCACTCCTCGTTCGCCCAGCAGAGAGCATATGCTTCACAAAATGGACACCCAGATTTAACACTGAAAAAGTAAACCAATGTATGATCTAATACAAGTTTGATTTTTACTGTGATAATAAAATATCTTAATTCTCTCCTTTAGGAAAAGGGGATTTTTGAATATTTTAAGCACAGAGATCTCACACTTCCTGTGCATGCACAAGGGGTCAGGGGTACATTTACAACAATGGCTCATTTTCCAAGCATTCTCTCTTCATGTTCTACTTTAATTAGGGAAAGAGACATGCAGCTTCCCTCAGCCAGGAGAGAATATACTCCAATTCAGAAGGCTGGACCGAAGCTTCAAGATTGCTTTCCTGTCATTTGACCAAGTGGGTGTCTGACCACGTCCTCTGGGACTTCCCAGGTGAACTAGGTAGACATGGCTTAACTAAAATATATCACAAGCTTCAAGAGGAATGTGACTCAAATTTCTCCTAAAAAAAATATCTATATAGGAGTTGGCTAATATACACGTGGACTCCCTAGCACTCAAGAGGGGGCAGTTAGGGCAGTGGTATCATGAGTTCCAGGCCAGCCTGGAACTACAGAGTTATATCTATAGTCAAGCAAAAAATATGTAAATAAACACACAAACAAACAAAATAGAAAACACAGAAAACCTGACCTATTTTTAATGAGACAAAGTATGTCTCAGATGAAATATAGTGACCTAACTAAAGTATGAACATCTTTTGGGAGTAAATACCAAAAATTCCAGTTTCTTAGGAAATTTTTAGTATTAATATGAGCACCAAAAACAGACCCCAAAACAAAAGCAAATAAAACAACGAAGGAACAGAACCAAAATTCACCAAGTCCTAAAAATAGACTCAGAAGCAGTTTCTGAGATGCTTAATTAAGTCAGACTTCCTGGTGCCCTCTAGTGGCCACCGTGGAATTGCAGGGGAGTTCAATTTCTTGAATAAAAATAATTTTCTATGGTTTTACTCTTTGGTAGGAAATTAATTTCCAAGCAGTGAGGCACTATCTAGGCTTAATAAACTTATGCAGTGCTTCCAAAGGAAGACATTTTGTCTAGCTCACATTCTGTCTTTTGCCTTTTTGGTGTATAGAGGGAACTGTTTTGTTTTCGGGGTTTTGTTGTTGTTGCTTTTTCTCATGTTGACTAGATCTTGTTTCAGAGTTTCTTGAGAAGTATGCTAATGAATAGCAGGCACATTTATACCAAGGCAGCCACATCTTATATTCCTGAAAGAATCCTTCCTTCCCATCCCTCCATGACTCTTCTAGATGTGCCACATGGGCCTTGGAGCTTTTCAGAAAAGTGTAACAACGTTTTAGCACGACAGACTCAGGCAGCCTCGATGCCAGGGCAGTTGCAGCTGCAGAAGTGCCATCCTCATAGCCACACCATGAAATGTAAAGTGTTATTTTGGCTTTGTCAAGAACCTTGAAGGAATTGGTGCAGTATAGAACAGCCATCTTGAAGCAGCAGCATCAGGGGCTGGGGCCATGAACAGCCTGTCCTCGGAAGTCACTCCTTCCATATGCTCCTTGCAAAAGAGTAAGATTCTCACTTATGGCTCTACAGGATATGTCTCGATTCTACACTTCTGAGTAGAAAGTCCAAGATTCCAAAGCAGAATAGTCATTAGAAAAGTCAGCTGTAATTGGAGGGTGTGTTTTGTGATGTTTCCTGTTGACAAAACTAGCATAGTTAGCAAAAAAATAACCCAGTTTCTCAAGGGGAACAAAAGGGGAAAAGGAAACATGGGATTCACAGTAAAATCCACATACAAATTCAAATACAAAGGAAATGTTGGTTCTTTGGGATTCCTGGACCTTGTTCCTCTGTGAACTGAACTCTATCCCTGTGGAGGGTAATTATCCACTGTATAAGTGGTCACAGAATGATTTTGCTCCTTTCATATTTCAGTGAAACTGGAAAAAAAAAAAAACAGACTGCATTCTTAATAACAATAGTCCAGAGACAGCCAGAAGATATAGCGTGGTGAAGGATAGCTACATGTAGACTTCCCCATAGCTGGTCAGACTCTCCTTCCAGGCTCAGCCTCACCAGTCCAGCTTCAGGTCAGCTTTACTCCATACATACTTCCCGCCACGCTTCAGAAACATCTTTTCATCAAATCCACTGAATTTGATCGCTTCTTCCACGCCAACATCCAAGATGGACCTGGAAGGGTCCTTCCGGCCACCGGTGCAATTCAAAAAGCGCATCTGGGAAAAGCAAGGTAGAAATAACTATGTTTCCATATGGTTTATCCTATAAAACTCAACTGAAACTATCCTATAAAAAGTATTTCTGACATCCCAAACATGGCCTCTTGCGATCTAAGATAGAGTCTAAAATCCTCAGATTCCGTCTCCAACTCACACAACACACACTCAGGCAGAGGGAGGCTTGAACATATGTAGGGGCTGTGTGTCACGAACAGTATAGTCTTTCGACCCAAGGACTTGAACCCTTCTTGGAGTAGAGAGGACATTAAGAACAGACTTTCTCTAATTGTGGACATCTGAGTTTGTTAGACCTGTGCACTGAGGCAATTGAGAGCTCAAAGCAGAGCAGAGCAGCTGCTGCCGCCCTGTGTTGTGAAGAAGCTCAGTTGAATGACCTCAGTAAAATGGCAGCTGTGTGTGATGTGACTCCTCAAGCCAGGCTTCTCCTGGAAGGAATAGGGGATAAGACAGAGGCTATCGAGGTGAGCAAGGCTGGATCGAGAACAGAAGTTCCCTCGACACATCCTATCCATATAGACTTCCTCTGACTCTTTCCTTCCCAACATTGTAGGCAGGAATGAGGTCTTTGTACTTGTGTTTCTATACATTCTGTAGGGCATCAGATGGCACACACTGAACTGCAGTGTTATCCAATTGGAAAAAAATATATTAAATTTTGATTCATTCATGTTTGTTCAAAATCTCCAGTCAATCATGACAGTTTAGACTTTAAAATAATTTTCATTTTCCTCTTTTCTCTAGATTCATAACCTGAGCATTTCTCTGGTAACTTTCCTCTTATATTGCATAAAAGTCATGTTGGCAATTAAGTACAACTGCTATAATTTATCATTGATTAATATGAAAATAACAAAACACAGAAGTTGTAACAAATGTTTCTCAAAAGGCCAAGGTCAAAACTGAGCCCTTTGTTCTTTTTGGAGTTCATAAAAAAAAAAAAAAAAAAAAAAAAAAAAGGAATGGAATTGTCTGTCCTCTGGGGAATATCAGCAGAAGTTATAAATCCAAAAGTTCTAAATAACAACAACAAAGAAAAGGAAGGCTAGTGTGATTTCATTCCTTTTTAAAGAAGGGTGGGTTTTCCTTTGGAAGCAATGGTCGTGGAGATAACGGTGGTGGTGTCTGAAGGGGACAATAAGACTTCCCCCCATTGTCAAGGTTCATCTGCAGTGCAGGTGTTGGCAGCTCCTCAGTTATCCAAGACATCGTGGAGTGGAGGTGACAGGGTTGCTGTCACAGCACAACACTCAAATCCACACAGACCACACTGTGTAGGGCTCTCCTGAGTGGGACAGCCTTATGACATCTGCAGAGGCATGGCTACCTGGGATGTCATCTCATGATGCCTAGTGCCAGTCCAGCCCAGGATAGTCCCTGGGATGTGCAGAGAGGGAAGGTGGCATGTGAAGCCAGGGCAGTACCATGCTGACAATAAACCAGCAAAGGGGCACTGGGCATCAGAGATGTTCTGAAGGAGCTCAGTTTAGCACATCTCGCGCATTGCTAGCTTTAAAGGGATTTCATAGCTCATGGGGAACACTTACATATTCATCCAGAATAAGGTAGGAGTCTTTCATCTGCAGTGGAAAAAAGAATCAAACTTTAGTTTTCATCTAACATACATTGTTTATTTTGTATGTCTCACTGGCTGTCCCTCCTAGGGTGTGTGCCTGTGTCTTGAATCTTTTCTTCTTCCTGTATTCTCCATTTATTTGCAGGCCTGTGGAGTGGCCCCAGCAGTGGAGAATCTGCAGAGTCCAGTCCTTCCAGTCTGGATTTTCTGCCTCAGACCAAAAGACTTTTACACTGAGGCCTGTTTTGAGCACCGATTTCTTTTACCCTTGAGCTATTTCCAGGAGACCTGTTGGCATCTCTCAGTCCCCACCGTAGTGGACACCATTCAAGGAATCTCCCAGGTTTTCAATGTTCAAGTCATGTTCTCTGTAAAGGACCTGTGTCTGAAGTTCCCAATATTGCTGGGACCTGACTTGAGATGGTGTTGTTCTTGGGTGTATGGGACACTGCTGTGTTGTCTGTAGGGAGGTTTTGACAAATATTTTTTCCTAATAAAGGCTAAGTAAGCAGCAAATAATAATATTTCTTCCTCCTGTTTCCTTCCTTCCTTTGTTCTTCCTTCTTCTTTCCCTTCCCTTCCCTTCCTCCCGCTCTTCCTCTGTTTCCCCTCCATTTTTGACCGGGCATCAGGTAGCCTAGGCTGACCTTGAACTCACTACATAACCAAGGATATCCTTGAGTATTTGGTCCTCCTGATACCACTTTCTGAGTGCCGGACTACAGATGTGCAGTAACAGTTCTTAATCTATGCTGGGGGATCAAATCCAGAACTTCCAGCACGCATTCTCCCAAGTAAGACACATTTCTAGACCAGTTCATATTTCTGGATATGCAGGGTACACAGTCTGTGTCCCTGTTGCTTTTCACCATATTGTGGAAGTCACCACTACCCAAACCAACAAATGCAAACCACAAGTAAAATAATGAAAGAATGTAATGCGACCCTGCTCCTTGGCAGCTTTGTATTTAGACCCTGAGAACTAGCAAACCATTTCTTCTACATTTTATCCAACTTTTAACATAATCACTAGAGAGGGTGTAAAGGACATTTGTAATGACACTGACAGTGACACAGAAACAGTTACACCTTTCCTAAATGTTTCAGCACTATCCACATGCTTCTCCAACACATAGTGTGTGTGTATGTGTGTGTGTGTGTGTGCTAATTTTATGTCAAGTTATACATATGATTATACATTTAATCACATCATCTCTGAGGTGGTCTAGTCAGACTTATTTTGGGTAGAAAAGAAACTGCTGTCATTGAAGAACCCCACCCCCTAATGAAGGTATCCATGATGGACCTCCATCTCTTTGATTCTAGAATTGTATTCCTCTCCCTTTCTCTTTCCAGAATGCCTAGAATAGCAAGATGGAAAATTGTAAAGCTCTCAGGAAAGAGAGTCACTCCATTCCCCACTTAGAATCAGTGTAGATATGTGGTAGTGAACAAGGCAGCTTTTGCTGCATCCAACCTTCTGGTTAGATTCAGGCACCAAACAGGACACTTCTTTGTGACGCTCTAAGAATACTTCAAATTCTTCATCACTTATAACAAATCTTTCTGCTTCCCTCAGGGCATCTTCTCCTGAGTTCTCACCCTCAATAAGGAGGCACTGGAAAACCTGGAAGAGAATAAAGTATGTGGTAGGCCAAAAGCCTTACACCGTCATTCACTACAAGACTGCAGCTAACAGAAAACTCTTCCCACGTGGTGATCCTATCCAATTCAGGACCAGTGAGTTCAGAATACAACTGCTAGTCACTGCTAAGTCTGTGATGACTTACAATATAAGGCTCTGAGCCACAAGTGATGGAACTAATGAAGTTAAGATACTTTCCCTTGGGACATTGCCTATATCAGTATAGAGCCCACAGACATCAGAGATTTCTAAACAGAAACTGACCCTTACCACTGACAGCCAGTATCTTGAAATAACTATTTGGGAAGTCTGCGTAGGAGGCAGAAGGAAAGGCCATGAGAGAAGAACAATCCAAAGTAAGGAGGGAAAATCCATAGATGAATTTTAAGAATACGAGGGTGAAGGGAGAAGAGTGAGAGGCAGTAAGAGTCAGAGTAACCTTGAGGTGAGGGAGAGAAAAAACGAACAGTGTGACAGATACTGGATGAGGCAAGCCGTAGGGTCTCTGGGATCTCTAACAGAGGTCTCTGCTTCTCTGTTGGTTAGTTCTGATTCTTTCTACCATCCACCATTCTTTAGTGTTTTTCACTTACTCTGTGCCTGAAGGTGTTGCTCACATTCAATTTTAATACATCTATTTTTTTTTAAAAAAAAAAAAACTCTAAAATATAGAGTGTGTTTTGCTTACCCCAAACCTACTTCTAAACATGTTACAGTCTAATTCAAGGAAAAATGATATTGCCTCTTTATCCCCACTGTGTAGCTTGCTATCTAAAGATGATCAAAGGTGACCTTGAAATGACAGCCTTCCATGGGTGAGCACGACACTGAGCCAGCTGAGACCTTCTTGCCTGGGTTAACCCACATGTGCAAATTCTTCCTTGCTTTCAAAATACAGTGAAATGCAACTTCCTCTATTATGTTTTGCAATTCAGCTTGGTATGCCCAACACACAAATGTCATGGAACATGTGTCCTCCACACTATAGTCCTTGCCAAAACTCAGTTCCCATATCTTATCCTTAGGTGTGTCTACTCTGTCTCCAGGCACAGATTCAAAGGAACTACATAGGAGTCACCATGTGGCTTGTTAAAAATGTATACACGTGACAACCCTCCCAACTGAGTAGGAGGCAGAAGATTGTAGGGAAAGGCCATGAGAGAAGAACAAACCAAAGTAAGGGCCTGCTCTTATTAGATATAAAGGAAGTTAAAGAAACTACCTTCTTAGAAACCCTCCTTGATCGGTTCTGAGCATCCAGGTGTAGAAAAATTGAATCTGCAGTGATCTTTCCCATGTATTGTGGGTCCAACCTATGATAGGCTGGCTTGTATCTTTGTGAGCCTAGGGCTTACAGTGGCTGCTATCTGGGCCAGTTGTAAGGAATACAATTTGAAATAAAGGCTGACATTGTGCTATATAGACTTCCCTGTCACCAAGTAATTCAATGCAAAGTTAAGAGCATGGAAATTTAAGAGGAACATCTAGCCCTATCCATACACAAGCCAGAAGTGGGAAGAAAGGTTTTATTATTATTATTATTATTATTATTATTATTATTTAATTTATCCTTCAGAACATCTTCAATCACTCAACATGGTCTTGACCTTTACTCTTGGATAAGTCCTGAAGGAAATCATTTCAAGATTTTGCAAACAGAACACGAGACAAAGAATAGTGAGGCTATAAACCTAGCAGAGAGAAGAGTCAAGGTTCTGGCTAGAAAATCCCAGAATCCTGGATGTTCTTGTTGTTTTCAGTGTTACTGAGCCAAGCTTCTCCTGAGTGGCTTGTGGATTAAAGTCAAACATGTCCCACTGTGGACTTACCTTCCAGCGCACAGGGCTCAGAGCCTTGATGTGGTCATTCATGTCTTCGTCCACATTGAAGCGATTAATGACAGAATTGATCTTGAAAGCCACCTTGTAATCCCTGCACCACCTCCTCAGCTTTTGAAGGTTTTCCACATGATTCTTTTTTCCTTGACCACGACCAATGAGAACATTAACCTGCTCATCAAAGCTGTCACAGGAGATAGCAAGAATGTCCAAATAGTCTCCTGCAGGACAATGAAAATAAGTTTAAAAGTTCTCCCCGAGTCCTCAATTTCATGTATACTTCTTTACAGAAAGGCCCATTGTCTTCCTAGGGGCGTTTTAACAAATTTTGTGATGTCCTGTCTCATACACATGAAAATCAGAGATATGAATTATATGTGGTATGTATATTATCATTAAAATGCATACATGTATTATGAAGGTACAGAGTTCCTTAATGTGATCAATTTTAAGCTCTGTATACATTGATATACATAAAAATCAATGGCATATTTTAATCAGATTTTCTACTTGTTTTCATAATAAAGATTATATAAATTATAAAGCCTATTTCTATCAATTATGAACAATTATAGATTTGCTTTATCTAGCACACAGAAAAAAACTGCTTCATAAATAATACCTAGTATTTTTCCAGGTTCATAAGTTTTCTTTGGACATGCCTTTTACTACATCTTACTTGCTGCATTTTATTAACTATGTAAATATTTACAGACATTGTATCGTATGTAAGGTACAACTAATGTAGAGGCTGAGCAAGCCCAGATAAAGAGGAGCTGGGTGTAGGAACTACCATTTAGCCAGGCCCCACCCTGCTAGGTCACTCATTAAGAGTTCTGATAGGGAGTCATCTGAAGAGCTCAGAAAATACTGAAAATCATCTTGGTTTTCCTCTCTCTTTACTGGTTTCTACAGCTTCTGTTTTTCCTCTGTTTCCCATGACCTCTATCTTTCTGCCCTGACCTCTGCCTTCCAGTGCCTGAGAAGGGCAGGCATCCTCATCCTCGGGGCTGATCCCTGACCTCTGTTGCCTGAGAAGGGCAGGCATCCTCATCCTTGGGGCTGAGATATTCCTTGCAGATGACCAAGCTTGAGCTCTCCAGGTCACTGAGAGTTTACAAACGTCTCTATTTTATCAAACTTTCTTTTCATAGCGTAGAAGCTAAGAGTTCTAAAATTTCTTTTAGACACCATTCTCAGTATTCAATATTCTCTATAGTCATGAAAAGACTAATTTTAGCTCCTATTTATGGCTTAATTCCTGTTGCCTATATTTAACAAGCACAAACTGGAGCCAGAATAAGGCTGCTACTTAAAGCAACTCAATGTGTTCCAAAACTTAACCTCAAGAAATTCCTAAAGGGATATGAAACCAGGACGAGGCAACTGGGCATATAGTTCCTACCAAAACCAAGGGAAAATTGAAGTTCAAAACAAAACACATAAAAACCAGTTCCTTCCAGGAGTGCCTTGGCTGGCTGATAGACAAGAACACTGAGCATCTGTGAGTCCCTCACTGACTCCTAACGCCTCTCTCTCTACCTTTGGCTGTATTTCTGTGATGTCCCCTTCTCTTGTTCACAGCACTTGGGAGGAATGGCTTGACAGAGCCCATCTGTTTGCTCAGTCCCTGTGTTTTTCCAGAAGACCAGAGGCTCTCATGGGAAACTGTGTTCTTTTCTGAATATACTGCTGCTGTTGCTGCTTTGGCTCCAGCTTGTGTAGCCACAGTGAGTGCAGTGTGTATGCTCCAGCCATGAGGCCACGTGTCAGGATTGTGTAAATATAAGTGGAATGTGTTTGGTGATATTGTTGGAGTCTCAGTGGCTATGCACTTAACAATATATACCTAAGTGACCAGCACTATATGCCACTCTCTGATCCAAGACCCAGGTGAGTCTCCTGTGTAAAGACAAGCTAAATATTACTTGAGGTTCACTGCTAGGAAGAAAACAGAACTTGTATAGGGTCGGTTAGAGATTGACTCAGAAGCCGATGTCCTCTCTGGACATAGTGATTCACACCTACGCCCTGCTGTATATTGCCCTGAATTTGCTCTTACTGAAAGAGTCTTGGCAAACCCCTAACTTGGAGTTGTGAGGCTCCAGCCAGCTTTTCCTTGTTCACATAGATCCAACTTCAAGTTATTTGCAGACATTTTTAATTGGCATACTTAACGCAGAATATGGTTTTATGTCTCCTGGATAGTTTGAGGGTATGGCACATTTCCATCTAGTATAAAAGTCAATTAACATTTGTCAACGGCAGCTACCCAGCTGCTATGAAGAGAGCCTTGCATTTGGCTTTTGCAGGCTGTGTGTTCCTCTCTCTCTAGGCAATGATACTGGGTCACATACCATTTCTGAGCAGCCAGTCTCTGACACTGTGCTGCAGTGATCCTCCTGTTCACACTCCTTGCCACAGGGACAGATATTTTGAGCTGATCCTACAGGAAGGGATCCAGGTACACCCTCTAAAATACAGTCCACTGCTCTCTCTTCACGCTGCTTCTGTCGTCTCCTTTCTCACTTCGTACCTCCCCGTGGCCTCCACCCAGTGTCTCCTTTCACAGATGTCCGGTTTAACGTACTATCCCAGCTTCCTCCCTGACTCACTGTCCCAGCTTCTAAATATCCTCCTTGTCTGCACAAACTTTATAGACAGCCTGACCCACAAGCACGACCCTTGTCTGCAGGCATCCCTGCAGATACATCCTGTGAACTTATCTGGTTAGTGTCTCAATCAAAATGACAGCCTTCTCTTTGAATGACATCAGAGCTCCAAAGGGTCACAAAGCAAGGGCAGAGAAAGAGACCTGAGGGGAGGTTATAACTGTCTTCTAAACTAGAAGTAGTCATAACTGCACAGTTTTTTTCAAGAGCTGCGTCATGTCATGTATTGCTCCAAAGAAGCTATGAACCTGGACAACTTTGGACGAACACTGGGGTTCTCAGAAAATCTTAAGAGCCCCTGAATTCAGCCAGACCTTGTGATGTGAGCTTCTGATGTTACTAGATTTACAATCAGCTTAGTTCTAATAGAGATTTTAAAAAGGGGAGGGGGTCTTACTAGATATAGATATATAGATCAGGCTGGCATTGAACTCAGAGATTCATTTGTCTTTGCCTCCTGAGTTCTTGGATCAAAGGCATTCACTACCCTGCCCTGACTCTAACACAGACATTTTTATGGCTATAGAGTGTGCTGATTTTCTTTGATAATCGCTAGGCTTAGACAATAGTTATCCATGCTTGCTATATTAGAAGGCATATTAAAGATCTGTGTGCTGACATGATCTGTTATCTGCTACCCAATACCTGTTTATTTACCACCCAACAGAAACAAAATAAACTAGCCCCCCACACAGACAAGATCAGATTATATTTTCTTCCCTTCCAGTTTCCCAGATGCTCAGGCCAGGAGCCTAGTGGGAGGAAACACACAAGTCAACAGTGCAAGTTGCAGTGACCAAGGTGTCATCCAAGAAAACTTACCATAGTCCTTGAACCATTTCTCCCGGATAAGGCTGCCATTGCTCACTATGCTCACAGAGGGCAGGGTTAGCTCCTCCTTGCAGAATCTCACAAGCTTGCCCAAGTATTCTCCCCTGTCCTGCAGGAAGGGTTCTCCTCCTGAAAAGTTGATCTTCTCCATACCTGTGAGGGGGAAAAAATCTATATTTTTGCACTTTCCAAATACCTATTTAATTATTTATATTTGTAATACATACTGTATGTTATATTATATTTCCAAGTACTATTTATCATTGGTTTATAGGGCTGGAGAGATAGCTCAGATAGTTCCCAGCAACCACCTTGTACAGCTTACAATTCCCTCCAGGGAATCCTATGCCTCTGGTGACATCAACAAATGCATGTACACACACACACATAAAAATAAATATTACTATTTTGGTTTTTTAATCTCTCTCTCTCTCTCTCTCTCTCTGTCTCTCTCTCTCTCTCTCTCTCTCTGTGTGTGTGTGTTATGAGCTCATAACAGCTGTAATGTCAGGGCTCAGATCCTGGTTCTGTCAAACAGCAAAGACTTAGATGAGTTAGTTGGCAGGTGAATTCAAAAGCTGCATTTTGAATGAGACATGGTGCTTCCCGTTAGGAAAACAAAGACTGTGGCTACATTACTACATCCCTGGTGATAGAAGACTAGACCTTGATGTAGGTCCAGTGAGATAATAAAGCTTACAGTCTTTACTGTGGGTAAGGAGCCAGTATAGACTTGAGCTGAATGAGGCAGATCCTACTGAGTGGTGCTGTGTACTGTATGATTTCATTATCACAGTCCAGAATCAGGTGAGTCTGACGTGAGCATCAGAAATCCACTTGGGAGTCCCCATGGGGCCAGTGTGGTGGCTGGAGGCCAGAGTGCACCTGGAGCACTGGCCAATGATTTTTCTCTTTCCCAGCTGTGCTTCAGGGAGAATTCTTGGCTGAGTGAGTCATCTGGTAGTGCAGTTAGCATGCTTGCCGCCTAGACACATCTGCTGTGCTTCAGTTAATGGGTAGCCAGAAGGTAATCTCTAGGTGAGCAGGTATTCTGGGAAGAGTAGAAGGGAGGGAAAGAGGAAAGGGAGGTTTGGAGGAGAAGATGCTGTATTTAATCTTCCCTGCTGAATTCATACCAGAGACTGATTGATGGAGTGGGACAGCAAATCTTGGGAATAAAATCCCATGACATTCCTGCCGAAAAATATTTTAAGGTTCACAAGAGGCTGGAAAGGTAGCTCGGTGTGTAATACACTTGCTGGACAGCCCTGAGAATGTGTGTTCGGATCCCCAAGACCCAAGTAAACCTGAACATGGTAGTGAGAGTTTGTAGTGCCAGCCCTCCTCCGTCCAGATGGGAGGGAAGACAGGAGAATCTGCAAGGATTAAATGCTAATCAACATTGCAGCAAACCAAAGGGAAATCCTGTCTCAAAAGACAGGGATTTGACACAGCTAAGACCGAACGAATCAAACTAACACCTGAAATTGTCCCACGATGTTCACAGGCTTGCTGTGTCAAGCAGGTGACCAGACTAAGACACATACACATGCATACACACACACACACACACACACACACACACACACACACACACACACACATCATGTGTATGCACAGATTATTTTTTAAAGAGAGAGAAGTTCCCAGCAATGAATACAGATGGAACAGGGTGAAACTTCTGTTCACATAGAGGACTTGGGTCCCCCTCATTCCCCTTTCTCACTTAGTGTTTCTGGAAATCAGATTTCTTTGGGAAAACTCTGTCCAAACATGAGGATGAACAGGGATCACTGACCACACACCTCTGCCAACAGAAGTGAGTCCCATGGTCCTGGCCAAGCCACCCCCCAGATTGGAGGTCCTTCTTGTCTACCCAGTACTCCTTACCCATTCACACAAAACTGCCTGTTCCCTGCTGTGTCAAGTTTTCATGGAGCCCTTCCCACGTCTATCCTATGTGCAACTATCCTGGAACATCCTGGCTTCTGACTGGTCCAGGAACTTACCAGCCTCTTTGAGCAGAAGCAGTCCTCGCTTAGCCTCCTCCAGGGGCAGTACGAAGGATGTCTTGGCTGTGTGGAAGCAGAAGCCACATTTGTAGTTGCACTGACGAGTGAAGTGGTAGTTGACGCTAACCGGGGTTGTGGCTTCAGCGCTGTTCCCGTCTTCCTGGGTCTCCTGGGTCTCCTTGGGCTCACCCCGGACCTGTGGCTGTTCCTTTCCAGGATCTAGCCACCCCAGTAGTATTCTCAGCCAGCAGAACAGGATGGCTAGGCCACTCCAGAGGGAATCTAGCTGCTGCTGGAACAGGCTCAGCAGCCCAGGGGCTAGAGCAGTGGGCGCCAGCATCCCCATGGTGATAGAGGCACACACCTGCTGCTGCCTGTAAGGGCTTATATACTGCAGACCAGCCAGCCACACCCCCCCGGCATTTGATCATTGTGTCACAAGGAGGAGGGAAACACCTCCCTTGAGTAAGTCTCAGTGGAGCAGAGTTTCTGTTTTCTGAAAATGAAAGTTGAACCAGAGCCAAGACTGAACTTCAGGACGCAGGCCAACCCACTGCGTTTCCCTGGCTCCTGGCTGCCCCGATAACCCATGTAAACATCTGTCCTGATGCTGCTGCAAAGATTCCAGCAGCCACCAGTTTCTGAAACAAGTTTCTTACTGACATTTGCTGCATCCAACACATAGCTGCATCCTTGCCAGCTGTTATTTTAACAAACAAAAAGATATGCATTAAGCCTCTTACAATGATTATCTATGCATACTCAACAATTTTTAAATTTTCTGCTCTTGTTCCCCACTCACCCACCCCCACACCAAATAAACAAACAAAACAACAAAACAAGGCAAACCCACCCAAACCCTAGAGTTTTATAACTTGGTATGTAGCAAATCAGTTATATGCTGACCATGACAGTGCCTGGCAACACTCTCAAACAGACTCAAGACTGGTATATTCCAGGCAAACATGCCCGAGAAATTTGGCAAAGTAAATTTAACCATTTTAAAACTTGGATCCTTAGTAATTGTCTCTTTTTTTTCTTTTTTCTTTTTTTCTTTTTTTACGTTATTGAAGGGCATACAGTGTAAATATTTCTCGAATTCTTTCATTTAAAGTTTTGCCAGCATGGTTCAATGCCATGATCCAGACAGTCACACTATGCAGCACATGGCTGGAGTCTTTCCTCCAGGCAAGCTCCTGTATTTCGGCAATGAGGTCCTTCAGGGCCACACATCTAACTTGCTTTGCTCAGTCTCTGGACTTCTCTTTTGATGTCTCTGACTTCCCTCTGACATCTTTCCTTGGGAGCTCCCTCTTCCTTTTTTTCTTTGTGTTGTTTCTAGTTCTCCCAGTGTCTGGGGAAGTAGAGAGAGGGTACAATACTGTCTGCCTAAGAGAAGGAACGGATGGTGCCACAGCTAGTGGCTGCAAGCCTGCAGAGTTGGTAAGTGCTGTTGCAGGCACATTAACAACCAACATTAGGCGTTGAAATTCTATCTACATCCTTTAGTCATCTTTAAAGCCTCTCTCCAAATGGAACATTTTGCCTGTTTAACATCGGATAGATGTTCTGTTTCCTATTCTTCCTCCTTTGCCTCTAAGGCATCTGCTTTCTCTTGTAAATAAAGAAAATGCAGGTTGTGCGTCCCTTATCAAACCGGATATGGGAAGGGGTTCTTACTTCCTGGTTTGTTTGTCAGATTTGGGGATATTTGCATAGCATGTGATGAGAGGGTCTTGGGGGCATGGTCCAAATATGACAATGATGTTCATGTTCTGTTCATCCACACTTACAGACCTGGAAATGATTCTAGATAGATTTTGAACTGAGTTTTCACATACAACAGTTACGTATGTGGAGTTTTATTCCTGTGCCTATTCATAAACTTGACTGTTCCAGATTTTGATTTACACATGTTTAACTTGAATAACCACATGAGAGCTTCTTCCTATGATGCCTTTCCTGACCAGGACTCAGGGAAAACTTGTTGGCATAGCCAGATAAAGAAGCTTTTCCTGGGGCCCAAAAGGCCAATACTGGTATTCAAGGTAAGGAGTCAGTATGCTAGAAACATGACTGTAAGCCCACATCCACTGTAGCGTTCCTGCCACCCCAATAGCCAAGTTGTGGATCCATGTACAGGCTGATGGAAAAGAAGATATAATACAGGGAAGGTAGCTCTGTTGGTAAAGTGCTTGACTTGTATTGTGTTAACATTTCCTAAGGAGTTGAAAGCAAGTATCTTTTCATCCCAGTTAGGGCAGCAATGAAGGACCAATGTACAATTCCAGCAAAGTCCAATTTGGTGAGCCAGTGAGTTTACTGGACTTACAGAGCTTTGGGGCTAGGCTGTTTAGAAAGAAATGTACCTTGGCAAAGTCCCACCCCATCATGGATGATGTCATGGGAATTGCATCATGCAGCCCACTTTTTCAGTTACCCTTAAACTTCCCATATCTCTTTGCATTTCCCAAGATCACTTGAGTTAGTGGGAGCAGGGAAGAGTCCCAGCTATACACCAAGTGGAGGTCTTGTAACATTTCCCACTGCTTTCTACTAAGGCACATCAATAGCTCTACTCGGTTACTACAGACTTGGATATTATTAAACTGTTTTTCTGATTGGGGAACAAGAAAACCTTTCTCCAAAATGACAATGAGGTGAATCTGTTCTGCCCACAGGGGGAAAGATGACACTCTAACACCTTACAAATGGGGAAACTTGAGTTTACTTCCTAGAACCTATGTAAATAATGATATGTTTGGTATCACTTGACTGAAATCCCAGTACTGGGGATATGGAGACAGCCAGATCCTAGGACTTGCTAATGGATTCTGCTAGGCCAGCTCCAGGGGATCTGCCTACTTTCGCCTTCTCTGTTGCTAGGACTGTAGGCATGTGCTGCCATACCTGGCTTCTTATGTGGGTGCTGGAGAGCTGAACTTAGGTCTTCATGCTTCACAGTGATTCTTTACCAACTGAGCCATATCTTCAGGCCTCATTTTCATATTTTCATAGGAAGTGTGACAGACTCCTGAAGTAGACTGTACTAGATCCCTCTTTTATCAGAATGTTGTCTATATATGTCTGTGAAAACTGAAAAAAAAAATCTAGTGGCTGATTCTTGGGTGTGGTTCTGTACTCAAAATGTTGCTGCTTAAGTACTGTGCTCAGGGACTAGTTTGTGCACTGTGAACTTCTACTTTCCTCAGTAAACATGTCCGGTCATCTTTGTGAAGAGGGAAAACACTCATTTTCCTGAAGCAACAGAGCGCTGCCTGCCCTGAGCCATTGTTGTAGATGGAAACAGAAACCTCTGCTATTTTTGTACTAGGAAACTGAAAATAAACTCTGCAGCACAATCCTACTGTTTATTGAGGTCAGTTATGCCAGGGTTATCTGACTTGAGCCCTTGAAACTGGTGGAAATAAAGGTGTTGTAATCTCTGGTACAACTTGAGAAATGCCTTCTAAAAGGTCACATAGTTATAATGTTAATCTTTGGTGTGAAAGAAAATACTTCTGTGGTAAGTCCCAGCTAAGTTGGCATCACAAACTTTGGGGCAGATTTAGTAACCAGCCTGAGATTTATTTTTATTTTATTTATTTATTTATTTATTTATTTATTTATTTATTTTTTCAAGACAGGGTTTCTCTGTGTAGCCCTGGCTGCCCTGGAACTCATGCTGTAGACCAGGCTGGCCTCGAACTCAGAAATCTGCCTGCCTCTGCCTCCCAAGTGCTGGGATTAAAGGCATGCGCCACCACTGCCCAGCTGAGGTTTATTTTTGAGTGTGTCATTCACTCCTATATTCGGGCATGATTTTCTCAAGCAATAAATAAGCTTCTCCTTTGAGGCTTATTTATTGAGACGGCCGTGTGAAGCTTCATGTACAAATTTCATCAAGTGTGAATGAAACATACACGTGACTATCAAGTTGACTAGATTTAGTACTATGTTTGGGAGCATCTGTTTTCTGTGCCCAGTCAGGAAGTTGCATCTCAGCTCTGTCCCTAGCCCTTCGTCCGCCTGACCTGGTGTTATATCTGGGAAACATGAATAGTCATGCCTAACCCACACATGGCATTGTGATATCAAGGGGTCTGGTGCAGGTTAAGCACTAAGGGCAGAGCTTGCCATGGTAGGGTGAGGAATGTCTACTGAGCTCCAGGTCCTGGCCCTGTGCTGTAGTTTGTCTGCCGATTCACAGTCCGGCTTAGGACACTTACCTCACTCAGGGAGCAGGATCTCAGCGTTTAAACACTGGCTTTTCTGCTTCATAACTGACTATCATAATAGCGTTACTTACCTTCTCAGTAAGACTTCTCTGTGCAGGTTAGTTTCTTGCAATCATTCATAATTGATTGATTGATGATTCATTCATCCATTTAATTGATTAATTAATTAATTCAGGTATTCAGGCAAGCTTTCAGTTTCTCATCTTCCTTTTCCTCATTGTGCATTGATTGAGATTCCTGTATGAAATTGTCATATAAAGATATCAACAATTGTGAGTAAAATATACATGTGATAGTTATCCTCCTTGTCAGCTTGACTGGATTTAGTGTCAGGATGGAAACATCTCTGTGTTTGCATATTCAGATGTCTCCAGGGAGTTTAGCTGAGCAGGGAAGACCTTCTCTGAATGCGAGTGGCACCCGAAGGCTGCAGGCCCAGACTGAATAACTCTGGGAAGAGGAGCTGAGCAGCAGAGTCCTCTCTTTCTTCTTCCTGACTGTGGATATAATGTGACCAGCCCCTTATGCTTCTGCCTCTGTGCCTTCCCTACCATGCCCTGAGGCAACTTATACTGTGGACATCAGGTTCCTATGTTCATATATTTTTGGGGATTCTCTGGCCTTGGACTCCCATTATCTTTAGAAGTACTGGGATCCCCCCCCTTACACACACACATACACACACACACACACACACACACACACACACACACACCCACACCACCCATGGGACCTCTCCATATCCCAGTCTTTCTATAGAACTTATGTAAGCATTTGCCTCAAGCTACAATACAGCCATAAGCACTGATCAGTGACCTCCACAGACATGTGGAACTTGTACATTTGACCTTTGGGCCAATTGATAGTTCACAAACAAACTGCTGCTCAAAAATGACATGAAGGCCAGTCCTGATAGTGATGGCTGATTGTAGATCTTTTCTGGACTCTTCCCAAACTCACTTTTCACCATTTTCCTCTCAAATACTCTAGCAAAGGTTGATATATGGCTCCTGTGACTCCCCAGGAGGAAGATAGCATCCTGTAGGGACTGGTGTTGAGATGCCAAAGCTTTTAAATTCAGACTCCATTTTAGAGAACCTGACCTAAGTTTGAACTCAGGTAGACTAGCAGACTGGTGTCTTGCAATTGTTTCCAAGTTGCCCCCCAACAAAACCTAAGCCAATCTCTAGGCTAATGCCCAATAAGACTCCCAACAGGACCAGTTTCTCTAGGTTATTCCCTCAGCAAACCTGCACCCCCAGGTTAGGAGCCCACCCCTTGCCTAAGGACCACCAATGCAGAGGAGAGTAGAAGTTAAATTTAGGATAAGACTCCCAGCACCAGCCAATTATGTTAAAGGCTACAGGAGCTTTCCAATTAGGTGTTTGCACTTGTACTCCCTGTTGCTGCTTACTAGAAAGCCTTGCCCTGATAGACATTCAAGGCTCCTCCACCACTAAAACCATCCTGTGTGATAGTGGTGTGTTGGGTTGGGGGGAATGAGCTAGCTCAAATAGCATAAAGACCCTGCTGTGAATTGCATCAGATCAGCTCCTGTGTATGTTTTGGGGGATTACTAACATTTCCCTGGCACAACAATGTCCACTCGAAACCAGGGCTTGCCAAAGTCAAGTTGGGAGAGGGGATCTTCTGAAGACTGCTGAAGGTAGGTGTGGGTCATGGCTGACATCTGGGAGGCCCCTGTTTTCTCTCTTCTCCTTGGAAGTCTCAGACTGAAAACAATCCAAACAGGTTGTGACGACAGCCAAAGGCCACCAGCATTTTTACTAATCAAGGGATTTTACCCCAGAGTACCTGTGTATTCCTAACATGCTCCACGATACATGGTGAGGATAATGTTCCAGCAGGGGTTATAATGCTTTGCTGGACTATGCCATCTGTTTACTGAGTTGCAAACATCATCCTCTTTAGAAAATCTTCACTGAATCGTCACACAGAGAGTACACCAGTGATCAGAGCACAGCATCGTGATGCTTAGTTTTGGTACAAACCAGGCCTGACTTAGAGTCACCTAGAAGACACTACCCTCTCCTTGGTACTTATACTCAGGCACAGAGCTTCTTAATTCCTTTATTGCACTTAACCTGGGATTTGGATTCTTATCATCAACCCTCTTCATGAGAAGAGGTCTTTTGTTGACTCTCATTGTCTGACCTCATTATTTATATTGTGACATACAAATTTATTAGTATGTAATTGTGGGGCAGCGGATTGTGCCAGAAAATGTGGTAAAGTTGAGATGGGTTCAGAACCCCCCCAACACCTCATACCAGAGGATGGTAGGTGCTTCACCAGCTCCCGACCAGGCCCCTGTCATGTGACCACAACATCCCATGGAATGGATCGTGACAATCAGTCACATAGGGGAAGAGACCCAAGCCCCTCCACATGTAGATGAGGCATCCCTAACATCTCAGACCAAAACAATAGCAAGCATCTGTTGTCAGACCCCGAAACCACCCCAAAATGTATATAAGACCCTATCTAGAAGAAATAAAGGTGTGGGAATTGTCTCACCAAGATCTTCTGAGACTGTCTGTCATAGGAGAGCTGTGACACTCTTGGGAAGAGAGTCCTCCCCTGAAACTTTTGCTGCTGGAAGCTGCCTGGGCACTTCCTGCCACTGGGAGGCACCCACATTGGTTCCTAGCCACCTCACCTAACTGGCCAGTTGTCCCACCCCCAACCCCTCCCCATGCCTGCTCAGCTACTGTGATTGCTCATCCCTTCCCTGCTGCTCCCTGTGACTCCCCTTTTCCCCTCAAAGAGTGCAACTCCTTGACTGCTCCAGCCAGGCCAGAGAGCCACAGATCTCCACACATAGTGTCCTGTATACTGACTGGTGTGTAATTGTAAGACATATTCTCTCTGAGGAGAGTCCTGTTCATCCTCTGTGTATACATGTGTTCTCACAGCTCTGATTTCGATTTTCTTCTATATTTCCTATAGTTGAATTGACTAGCGAAACCATAGCTAACAGGCACTTCAAAACCTGAGCCGTTTTTCACTTTATATTAATTATTACATTGAAATGTCATAAACTTATCTTTCTTGATTTATATATGTGTGTGTGAATATATTGAAATATAAATATATATATCCACACATATGTGTGTATATGTATGTTTGTATACATATAAGTATATATACATGTGTATACATACATGTAGCCATATATATATGTATACACACACACACACACATATATATATACACACACATACATATATATGAACACATACACACACACACACACACACACACATCTAGAATAATTCAATCCTCTTTTACTTTGCCCCGATCCTGGAAGTGCTGAGGATAGGATAGGCCAAGAGAATGGAAACAGCGATGACTACTTTTCCTGCCTTGGGAAACTGAAAGCAAATTCTCTAACTGCTGAAGATAATAACTATTTCTTTGAATACATTCCTGCTGCTCATTAATTTATTAGTTCATCCACTCATTCACCCACAGGCACTTCTTGAAGTATTTTCTCAGCTTCTACTTCTCATCTCTGTTCAAAAGGAGAAGTTGGTACAGGAATAATTGTTTAGTCCAGACTGCCCAGTGCCACCAGAGGCTCGTGCCTAGGAATCTTAAATTGGCACTCAAAATATTGACTCTGAGCTATTTAGAATATATGGGCTTTTTGTTGTTGTGGTTTGGTTTGTATGTGTGTGTGTTTTGTTTTGTTTTCCATAACCATTTAGAGATTCCAGTTTGAATAGCACTGTACTGCACTGTTGCATAAGAAAAATTCATATATGATGTTCTGATGTTCTAATTTGCTTCTGGTGGCTGTGGTAAAACACTGCAACCAAAATAGCATACTGAACCAAGAATTTATTTTGGCTTGTGGTCCCAGAGGGATGAGAATCCATGATGACAGGGGGGCATGAAGTAGGCAGCAGGGATGGTGGCAGGAACAGGAAGCTGAGAGCTCACATCTTCAAATGCACACACAAACTAGACAAGTAGGGCAAGGTTTTAAACTCTCAAAGCCCACCTACAGTGACACACTTCCTTCAGCCAGTTTGCATCACCTAAACCCCATAGCCATCCCAAACAAAATCACCAAGTGAGGACCAAGCTTCAGATGTTGATTCTGTGGGAGACATTTCTCCTTCAAACCACCACATTCTACTCCCTGGCCCTAATGAGCTTATGGTCTTATCACAATCCAAAATATATTTAGTCAGCATTCAGAAGTCCAAGGTCTCTTCTGAGACTTAGCCAATCTCTTGGTTGTTATTTGCTGTGAAAAGAAAATACAAGTTACTTTCAACATACAATGACACAGAATGCACACTGCCATTCTAAAAGGGAAAAAGAGATCATAAAGAGGAAATACTGGACCGAAGCAAGACCTAAACCCACCCTAGCAAACTCCAAATCCAGTAACTCCATATCCAGTGTTAGAGGGCTTTGATGGCTCTTCCTTCTCAGCTGTGTTGTCTGCAACATACCTCTTTTTCTTCAGCTGGTTCTACCCGTTTTGTGCAGGTTGTTTTTTTTCTTTTTGTCTTTGTTTGTTTGTTTTGATAGATGTCTCTTGGCTCTTGGCCCTGACATCTCCACTGTAGGAGACTCCAGAAGTTTCCACTGCAATCCAGACTCTACTTTCACAGTTTTTCTATTGGGGGATACTGCCCTCTAAGGGACTTTATGAAGGGATTTCCCTACCACACAGTGTGTGGTCTCAATGGGTCATTGAAATTGTCTAATTCCTTCACTTTTTCATTCTTGATGTCCCCAAATCCATCATCAGGTGGACAACACTTCCAAGCTCTTTTGTCAAATTGTTATGGGCCCTTGCCCTCAGAGCCACAATAGCAGCAGCATTTGTTTGAAGTTGCTTTCTGAGAGCTGAAAACTCCTTATTCTTTTTCCAAGTTGGAAGCTTAGCTAGGTAGGGTATTGCCTCCAGGGTACCAACTTTCATATGAGATTGCAGAGATAAGTCACCATGACCAAGAGAACTTATAGAATAGTTATTTTAACTTTGATTTCAGAGGGAAGCGGATTCATCGTGGCTGGGAAGCATGACAAGCAGCAGGCTTGGAGGCAGAGGGAATCTGAATGCTCACACCTTCAAATGCCAGCATGAAGCAGAGAGAATAAACTAAAGTGGGAGAAGGCCTTGAACTCTCAAATCCTCCCCTCCCCCCCTGTGATATACTAGTTCCAGCAAGCCTGCACCTCTCCCAAACTGGGGGCCAAATGTTCAAATGCTGGGGACGTTCTCATTCAAACCAATACAGGCAATTTTAAAGAAATGACTATTCATGTGAATGCAAGTGCCGATTCATTAACTGTGCCCGGAGGAACCAAGATGCACTGTGGGTTTCCGTCCCAGCCCTAACCATCAGACCTTCTGATGGGGTCTCTATGCCAGTGGTTGTAGATGCTGTGTGTACATGCCTTCCCAGCTTGTTCCTATATGGCACACAAAGGCCTAAGCTGCTCATTCTGTTGAGAGGGCCTGCCGGGCACATTGTGGTGGGGTCAGTATGAGAGAAATATTTTGTTTTGATTTCTCACCAAGGGTCAACATTCTATAACTTTTATGCAAGAGATTTCAGATAGTTTCATCTTTGTCATTTTGTTTTATGCAACTTTAAAACATGAATATCCCACCCGCTCCATTCCTGGAACTTGACGGCCAGGAGAGGCTGATCTCTTCCCCCTTTTCTTCATTTTCTTTGTCCCGATTTTATTAAAAGTTAGCCAATCTGCTGGTCTCCAGTCAGTGGAGGAAAAGACACATTACTGCCTTCATTGAAACAAAATCCAAGCAATGTCTTGCCCTGGTGTGCTGCCCAGGGAGCTTTAGGTCTCCATGCACACTTTAAAAAAAAAAAATTGTCTTGCAGGGTCACTTTCACTTCCTTGTGTGTTTGACCAAACATATTTATTTCCAACAATTACAATCTGAGACTCTAGCAAGTCTGCTCCTAAAGGAGTCACTCATTTGCAAAGTTGAAAAGCTGCCCAAGCAGGTTTCAGGCCTGGGAAAAGTTACCACAGGTAAATTGAGGCCAGGTGCCTAAAGGTCAGGTGCCTGTGCACAGGTGGGTCATGAAGCACAGGCGCTCTCTCTCTCCTTTCTCTCTCTCTCTCTCTTTTTCTCCTCCCCTCCCCTCCTCCTCCTCCATCTCCCTCTCCCCCTCCCCCTCTTTCCCTTCTCTTCTCCCCCTCCCTCTCCCCCTCTCTCCCTCCCTCTCCTCTCCTCTCTTTCCCCCTCCCCCCCCATGTGTCTGTGTTTGTGTGTGTGTGGTGGTGGTGGTGTGTTTTCTTGATGAGATCCCTTTGTGCCCCAGTGTCCAGCTCCCCAAGTCCTCATACATACAACAGAAGTAGGTTCAAAACTGGGGCTAGGATCACCTGCCACCACAGAACTAAGTCACACAAAGCTGATTCCTCAGGAGAGCCTGGAATTCTCAAGAGTAGGCGTTGCCAGGGGACCATACCAGTATTAGCAACACGCCAGAGCCCCAGGGCCAGAATTTCCTAACTGCGGTTAAAGGCGCGGCTGTGATGGGAGGAGAAGCTCAAGCCCTGGAGTAGCACGGCCACACGTGAAGTCTCAGCCGCAGCTGCCTTCTTCACTTTCGTTTCCCAGGGATCCTGGATCTGTGGGCACAGCGGTTTCGTTTCCGAGGCGTGGCGGAGGGCGCGGCCCGGGATGCCCATGGCCCTAATAAGCCGCCCTCGAGCCCCGCTGTGGCTCGGGCGACTGTCCCGGAGGCTGTTCGCGCGACACGGGGCCTGCACAGAGACCATGGCTCGGCCGCGGCGCTTCACTGTGGAGTTGCCTGATTGCTCCCTGACTCACTTCGTCCTGGAGGACGCGGCAGGCCACAGGGATGCACGTCTGGTAGAGCTGCTAGGGCCCCCCGGACGCAGCTACGCGCTGTGTGTGCCCCTGGCTCCAGGCGAAGGCTGCGGGCCCCGGGTGCAGGCGGCCCGGGTGCACCAGCGCCTGCTGCAGCAGCTGCGCCGGGGTCCTTTGCAGAGGTGCCAGCTGAACAAACTGCTGGGCTACGGTCCGGGCGATCAGGCCGGCGAAGCTCAGCATGGCTTCCTGCTGCGCGACCCTTGCGACCACCCTGACACCCGGCGCGACTTGCTCCAGCTTCTGGGCTCCTGCCAGGAGGCGGCGCGTCCGCAGTTGGCCGAGTTCCAGGCGGACTCCCAGGGTTTGCTGTGGCAGCATCTGTGGGAGTTGCAGGGAGACAGGCCGGTGCAGGTGGAGTGCGCATGCGTCCTGCCGGCACAGGAGCCTCATTTGCATCCATTGCTGCCAGATCTGCTGAACTCTGCGGTGTTCCAAGACCGGGACGCTGCACGGGCTGTACTGGAGGAGGTAAGAGGTTTTTTTTTTGTTTTGTTGTTTTGCTTTGTTTTGTTTTGTTTTGTTTTGTTTTAAGCTGGGGACTCTGCACTTTGTTTGGCCAATCAAGTGCTTTCCGCCGTGTGTGTTTATTCTTATTCACGAACCAGGTGGTGTAGGCAAAACAGGTAGGCTCTGTGTTAGACACTGGTGCTGCCTTCAGTATTTCGTGAGTAGGTTTCTGTCACCTTAGTGTCCCATGCATCCAACACCTGGCTGTTAATACATTCTCAAAGGCCTGTAGGGGGAGTAAAGAGTCCCTTGGAAATCCGGAGAAGGAAGTCAGCCAGATAAAGGGATAATTTGCTAAACATCATGGGGTGCAGGAGATGCTAGGTGCATCAAAGAGTGTAAGAGCACGTAAGTATTCAGCTGGTTTGTGGGCCATATGGGGTCCCTCAATTGCTCAAGCGTTTTTTTGCTTTTATCCCCCCATACTCCCAACACACACATACTTATCATCTGTAAATGTCCTCCGTCTGTTATGGAGGAACAAGAGATTTCTAGCAGAGTCTCCAGGGAAAAGCCTAAGGTTGTGTTGCACTCAAGCAGTGCTTTGGGGCTTGCTGGCTTCAGTAGCTAACACGGTATTATAAATGGTGGGACAGGGCTAGAGGGTGGCCAAAAGCCCCTTGCCAACCAGTCTGGCGATCAGATGTCTGGCATTTGTCAATTATGCACTTTCAGCTCATTTCTCCAACACTCTGCCTCAGTTTCCTTAATCCATGAGGTGGTAGTAACAGAAGCATCCACACCGACTGACCAGTCTAATACTTATGAAGCTCTTTGGAGCGTGTCTTGCTCACAGGGAGCATTACCAGTAAATGAAAGTGGGCCTCAGATGAAGGTCTTAGGGGCATGGGATATGGGGATGAACAGTGAGCAACTTCAGATTCTCAGCAGATGCTGCAGCAGCAGCTTTGAGCACTTTCTCAGCCTCCTGGGTCCTCTAGGAGCATGTGCGTGTTTGGTTTGGTGGTGGTAGGGTGCAGATGCACTTGTTTACAGGGTGACTCTAGTTCCCCAGGCCTCCTGTTCCCAGCAGGACCTATAGTTCCACTGTGGCTGTGGTTGGAATTACGTGTCTACCTGTCCTTCCCATAGGGTAAGCTGGCCAATGAAGGATTGAGGCTGTGTAATTGCAAACAATTGCAGCCTTTTTGTGAGCCTGTCTCAGCTTTTAAATACTAGGATCCCATGTCTAGACATTGTGTTCAATTTGGAATAGGCCTCTTTAGCATTGGGCAGTGGTGTCTTTGGCAGATACAGGTTCTCCAAAGCCCCACTACTTACTTCCTCATGCACAGATTATTTTTTTTCCCCTACAGTGCACATCCTTTATTCCAGAAGCCCGGTCAGTGCTTGACCTGGTTGACCAGTGCCCAAAGGAGATCCAGAAAGGGAAGTTCCAGGTCATTGCCATTGAGGGACTGGATGCCACTGGTAAGCAAACACTGCTTGGTACTTTTTGTCAGTGCCACAGACTGAGCGGTTGCAGGAGGTCATTCTTGAAATAGCCAATGCCAGGCTGACACTGGGACACAAGGAAGAGTTAATGGAGCTTTCAGCGGGTCCTGCTCTGCTAATGTCTCCAGAGGACACCCAAGGCCATACCCAAGCTGGATTCTAAGAACCAAGATTAGATCTAAGAGCAGATTAGGCCACGGGGACAAGGAAGAGGGAAGCATTGGCTGAGTGAGGTGCTTATGTCCAGGATCCAGGGGCCATTGAGAGGCCTCGTAGAGAAAACTGAGGAAAGGAGACAATGGAAGCTTCCTGAGCTTCTCAAGAGGGATCAGAGTATGGCGATATGTTAATGTTGTAACCAAGCCCAGGGGAAGGCTGATGGTGATGGATGCTTCAGACTTCTGGGTCACTTGGATGAATTCAGACTACTGGATTATTTTTTTTGTTCTGGTGATTACATTGCCCTTTTTTTTTTTTTTTTTTTTTTTTTTTTTTGTCAATTTGACACAAATTAGAGTCATCTGTGAAGAGGAACGCTCAAATGAGAAAATGCCTTCATCAGATTGGCCTGTTGGTGGAAACTTATTTTTTCTTGATTGATGATTAATGTGGGACGATCCAGCCCACTGTTGGTGGTGCCACCCAGGACAGAGGGTCCTGAGCTATATAGAAAGCATGCTAAGCAACCCAGGAGGAGGAGGAGGAGGAGGAGGAGGAGGAGGAGGAGGAGGAGGAGGAGGAAGAGGAAACCAGTAAACAGCATTCCACCATTGTCTCTGCTTTAGCTCCTGCCTGCTAGGCTCTTGCCTTGAATTACTAACCTGCCATCCCTCAGTGATAGAGTGTGTCCTGGGTGTTGTAAGATGAAATACACTCATTTCTTCCTGATGATAGATTTGGTCAGTTGCAGTCATAGCAACAGAACACAAACTAGGGACCCAGGACTGGTGTTTGAAACTAGAGATTTCACACATGCTAGGTAAGTGCTTTACTGTGGTTTACTTTACAGATCCACATCCCTGGCCCTGGACTGTTATCTTTAATAATTTCAAAGGTCCATTCCTCATGGGCATATCTTGTGTTATGGGTGTCAGGGGAATGGCTGTAACTCATTGTCCTGACTCTGACTGCAAGTCATCAGGTGGGAGAAACAGTATGCATGGCATTCAGCTGGCCCTCATCACTGATCAAAGGCCTAGTCCTGGTTGTTTTCAGCCACAGCTAGAAGGTTAACACCAGCTGTCCACTTGTCAGTGGGTATTTATTTATTTTTGATATGTTATTTTGCACTTAGAGATAATTCAGATTCTGTAAGACAAAAGGAAACACAAACCTTTAACCTCATACCCCTGTGTGTACACATGTGAAGTTCAGAAAGTGAGAGCAAGGAGAGGAGATGGCTGCTGCGTCCTGAGTTCAGTCCCACCAAGGAGGCTCCATTACCTTCTCTACTTTTTAGTGACTCAGTGAATACTCTTCTGTGGAACTGGGCATTCAGATCATGGTATATGTTGACTGTTTTCTCATAGCACACACAGCAGGTCAACACTGTTGGAATCTGCCTGAACAGTGGAGAACAGTAAATGAGCAGTTGGAGATGAAGTCTTGCTATCTTGAATATTAAATATGATAGAGGGAAAAGGCTATAAGTTTAAACAGTTGGAACTCAGGGAGGTCTGAGAATAGCATCTGTCTAGGGTAGATTATGCCTTATCATTGTAGTCCTGTGCTCCAGGCAATGGGTGGGACATCTGAGATGGGCCCAGGAAGTGACCCAGAACAGTATAGCATCCAGAGCTATGCAGAAAGGAGAACAAAGATATACCTAAATATACCCTAAAGAAGGGACTTGAATTGAACTCTGACCTGCCAGACGTAAGAGCTCTAAACCCCAAGCCAAATGCCAAGCACAGAGTAGCAAGAGTGGCAGGAGTGGCGGGGGAGAGCAGAGTGGCCTTTGGAGGAGAGTCGAGAAGAAGTGGGGCTGGAACAGATGGAGAGAAGCTGGGCAGAAGGACTACAAGGCTGGAGCAGATGGATCTCTAGAGGAGTGAGCAGAAGCAGCAGAAGAACATGAAAGGGTCCAGGGAAAGGAGACTGTCTTAGTTAGATGTCTGATGTTTTATAAACACCATGACCAAAGCAACTCAGGTGTTTTATAAATACCATAACCAAAAGCAACTCAGGTTTATTTCATCTGACAGCTTGCAGCCCATCATGAAGGGAAGGTCAGGGCAAAACTCAGATAGGAACCTGGAAATAGGCCATTGAAGGCATGCTACTTACTGGCTTTCTCCTCTAGACTTATTCAGCCTGCTTTCTTATACAACCCAGGGCATTACAGGTTAAAGACCTTTTTTCTTCCTCGGTTAATAGGTTAATGTTAACCTTCGAGAGCCCCATGGCGGCTTCAGTACTCTGCTTTGTTTATGTCCTGTAGGTAAGACCACACTGACACAGTCAGTGTCAGAGTCTCTCAAGGCTGTCCTCCTACAGTCGCCACCCCCCTGCATCAGCCAGTGGAGGAAGATCTTTGATGATGAACCTACTATCATTCGAAGAGCATTTTATTCTTTGGGCAATTATCTCGTGGCTTCTGAAATCGCTAAAGAATCAGCCAACTTTCCTGTTATTGTAGACAGGTGGGTAGTAAGATGTCTTCTCCCTAAAATGTCACTCACTCTCTCCTTTTTTTTTTTTAAGTTGTAATTGTTGTTTTTATTTACTCCTCCAAGGATTCTGTTTATTATTTTTTCCATGTTCTTTCTTTTATTAGATATTTTCTTTATTTACATGCAAATTTCTCCTTTCACAGTTTCCTCTCCAAAAAACAAAGAAACAAACAAAAACAACAAAAACAAACCCCTGTTGCCTCCCCCTTCCCCATGCCTGCCACCCCACCCTCTCCCATCTATTGGCCCTGGCATTCCCCTACACTGGGGCACAGAACCTTCACAGGGCTGAGGTCCTCTCCTCCTATTGACGATTGAATTTGCAATTCTACTATATACATGCTGCCAGAACAATCAGACCCACCATGCATGTGCCGTCCTTGGTTGGTGGTTGAGACCCTGGGAGCTCTGAGGGTACTAGTTAGTTCATATTGTTCTTCCTAAGGGGCTGCAAACTCCTCAGCTCCATTGGTCCTTTCTCTAACTCCTTCATTGGGGACCCTCTACTCAGTTCAATGGATGGCTGTGAGCCTCTA
>NW_022196912.1:42169198-42191223 GCF_008632895.1 Mastomys coucha
TGGAGCATGTGTTCTTATTACATGTTGGAGCATCTTTTGGGTATATGCCCAGGAGTGGTATAGCTGGTCCTCCGGTAGAACTGTGTCCAATTTCCAGAGGAACCGCCACTCTCTCCTTCTGCATATATATCCAGATGCTCAACTGTGAACATGTATTATGATTACAAGAGGAATCCTGTCTATGAGATATTAACTATCAACATCCATACTAATACCTGGAATAGTGCCTTGGGTAGGTAGAAATCAGTTTTTGCAGTTTACTAATAAGGAATGTGGATCTTAAAAGTTTGTGTCATGGGCTAGAGAGGTTGGTTAGTGGTTAGGAATACTTGACTGCTCTTCTAGAGGTCCTGAGTTCAATTCCAAGCAACCACATGGTGGCCCCCAAGCATCTGTAATACGATCCGACGAGGCCTTCTTCTGATGTGTCTGAAGAGAGTGATGGTGTACTCATATACATAAAATAAAATATTAAAATATGTTAGGTCATAACTTACAAACATTATTCATCTTACTAACAAAATCAACAACCTCTAGGCTAATGCAGTGGGCCTATCCTGTGGACCACGATGTGTCCTTTGCCTTTCTGAGAAGAAGTTCCAAAACTATTGAAAGTTAAGGATTGAAAATGAGAACTTAAAGATGCAGACACTAATGGGATTTGCTATGATCACCCAGCTTAAACTGTTAGTCAGCCTTGGAAAGTCTTCAAACCTAGGAACAACTTTATTTTCCTTGAGAACTTGAGTTTCTCTGAGAAGTACACGAGGTGGGTGATTCTCCTTTGACGTCAGATATGAAGCTTTATATTTATGCACTTTCTATTAGAATAAAGAATCTGATTGCAACGAAGGCCTCTAGGCATGCTTTCACTAACAACAATTTGTGTTTAGGTCTGCAGAGGCCCCACAATGCACACTGGATCTTGATTGATAACTTAAAATTGTACATATAGTGCTTGGCACTCTCGTCCCCTTTGCTCCGGGTCACTCTCAACCATGGTTGTCCTTGATTCTAAGACATTATGTCTGTATCCCGGGTGAACATCTCCCAGCATGGGTTGAATCTACCACTAGGCCATGGCAATTTCCAATGGAAACCACATCCTTCTGGACTGATTCTAAGTTTATGGTCAATCAGGCCATATCTAGACCAAGGCTGACTAGCTATGTGTGTATCTTGTAGCTCAACATTGTTACCTTTTCCCTACTTAATATTGAAATTCATGTCATTGCTTCCAAGGAGCAAGCTAAGAATACAGGTTCCTCTGTCTTCCTGGTTTGACTATAGTGACAGGAACCCCTTTCCTGCTGTTTACTGTTGGTTTTGGTGACAGCACCTGGACTAGACGTGTTGGGACACACAGAGTTGAGTCCCTATTCTAGTAATATTATATATGTACTTATTTCTGTTAGTTAATATTATCCATTGATATATGTGTGCATATATCAATAGCCATAAGGATCATTATTTATTATATGCTCATAAATACCATTTACTGGTTTTATAGTTTTCAGGTTTGAGAATACAGAGGAAACTAAGAAACATTTCCCACTCAAGGAATGCAAGCTCCATGGGGGAGACAGGATCTCACACCTGAGACAATAAGTCTCCTCCTGGCTATGGGGAGCTGAAGGAGGAACATAGATTCATATGGGACCTTCATGGAGCAGAACTGTGAACGCAGAGAAGGGACTTTGTTATTTGAGGGTATTACCCTTGCTTGGAGACAAGGTGTGAAGATGGTCCATGGTCCAAGCTGATAGGAAGGTCCACACCTCACAAGGAGATATAACCCTTTTCTGTGGGTGGTGGATAGTTGATGGGATCCTAGAAATAGTGTGCTAGATTCCCTTCCATTTATGACCATGGCTGTCTTTTCTAGGGGCTGCCTAGCTTGGTCTCTTCTCCACTTAATTACCACTGCATAGTCTGACAAGTAGACATTTGTGAAAGAGACAAGACATCTTGTAGCTTCTATTCCCTGAATATGGATTTCATGGACAACTTGAATTTGGTACAGCATGGGAAACTCTCAGGCCTTCTGTATTTCAATAGCTCAGGATATAGCCTTAAATATGAAGGCACTGCTGAGCAGGTCTGTCATCCCTACTATGTAGAAGAAGTTAGTGTACTGAAGGGCTAGAAGGGTTCTTATATGATGATTTTAATTGAATATATGTTTTCATGACTAGTCTACCTATTACTACAGTCGTTGACTCTGATTTTTGTGTTTTCTACATTAAAAAAATAAAAAACAACAAAAAACTATTCAAATGTATTTCACTTGTGTGGTGCTGAGAAATCTTCAGCAGAGTCTGCCTGCTTTGAAGGTCATCCTGAAATGGTGTGTTAACTCCTTCCAAAGACGAGACCTCATTGCTGCCTTGCTTCTCAGGTACTGGCATAGCACAGCCACCTATGCCATAGCTACTGAGGTGAGTGGAGGCCTACAGTACCTTCCCCCTGCCCACCACCCTGTGTACCAGTGGCCAGGAGACCTGCTGAAGCCTGACCTGGTCCTGCTGCTTACTGTGAATTCTGAGGAGAGGATGCGGAGGCTGCAGGGCCGGGGCCTGGAGAAAACGAAAGAAGAGGCTGAACTTGAGGCCAATAATGTGTTTCGGCAGAAGTAAGTGTCCCTAGGAGTGATATAAGTAGTAAAAGTCCTCAAAGTCTCTGATATAAGATCAGAACTGCTTTAGGATGTGAGTGAAGGGCACACAGTTCTTGTACTTCAAGGATGAGAGGCAATGTCCTCTAAGCCACCAAGTCCCCATCTCTGTGCTTGTTATCATCTGTCATTTGGCTTGCCACTTGAAAACAGTGAGGTTTCTGTGCCAGCAGTGGTGGGACCTTGATTAAGACCCATAGTTTCAGGGTTAGGGACATAACTCCCCGTCAGTCATGTGCTTGCTGTACAAGGAAGAGAACTTGGGTTTTGACCTTCAGCATCTGTCTCAGTCAGTGTTCTGCTGCTGTGAAGAAACACCATGACCGTGGCAACTCTCACAAAGGAATGCATTTAACTGGGGCGGGCTTACAGTTGAGAGGTTTAGTCCATTATCACCATGTCAGAAAGCATGGTGGCATGCAGGCAGACATGGTGTTAGAGGAGGAGCTTAGAGTTCTGCACCCAGATCCATAGGCAGTCAGCAAGGAAGAAAGAAACCCTGGGCCTGGCCTCAGTTTCTAACACCTCAGAGCCCACCCCAGTGACACACTGCCTCCAACAGAGCCACACCACCTAATCCTTCTAAGCAGTGCCACTCCCTGGTGACTAAGCATTCAAGTCTATGAGCCTACAGGGGCCATTCTTTCTCAAACCACCACATTTCACTCCCTGGCCTCATTGGCAGCCATATCACAGTGCAAAAAAATGCATTTGGCCCAACTTCAAAAGGCCCCATGGTCTATATCAGTTTCAACACTGTTTAAAAGTCTGAAGTTCAAAGTCTCTTCAGAGACTCATGGCATCTGCGCATTGGACTCTGACCCTAGGGTGATCATTGGGGATAAAGTCTGGGCCTAAGTTGCCTTCTCTGCCATAAGGATTATTAAGATGGTCCCTTCCAGTTAACTGGTTAACTCTGAGTATACGCTGAGAAGAAAGGATCAGGATACATCATTGGCAGGTAATAGGTTGTCAGAAATTAAGCATCACTGCGGACATCATCCTTCATTGAACAAAACCCCACTGAATATGTTTAGGGGCAGTGCTGGCCTCCAGGGTGAGTTAGATGGGGCTCTGCTCCAAGCTGTAGTAACAACATCAGACAATTGCTTTCTCAGGAGGAACTAGGGGTGGGACAGGAGACTCACTTCTCCCTTTCTCTTTGCTTCTAGGGTGGAAATGACATACCAGCGTATGGAGAACCCAAGCTGCCATCTGGTCGATGCCAGCCCCTCGAGAGAGACCGTGCTGCAGACAGTTTTACAGCTGGTCCAGACTACTGGTCGTTAATTGTAGTTGCTCTGGTCAGGTTCCTCACTACCCCAGAAGAGATGTTGTGTGATGCACCAAAACCCAACACTTGTCATTCAGCTTCTTATACCTAGGCTACTTAGTGGAAAAGACTGGAAACTGAGCAGTTTGCTTTCCTTCTGAGTGCCTGAGCCAGCCACAGCTGCTGATTTATTTCTGCTTGGCCGTGTACCACCATCTTGGGATATATTTTAACACCCTGACTCCCTGATCCAGTGGAGAGCCTGCTGTAGGTCTTCCTGCACCTGGGAGCTAAGGATGTCAGCTGTGGCCCACACTGATCAATTGTGATGAGCTAGCCTCATTTGGTTTTACCCCAAACCCTATAACTAAGGATTGTTACAGAGCCTGGCTGTCCAAGGACATTCCCTTAGAGCCATTCATGAGTGAGGACACTTGCAAAGCCATTGATCTTACTTCAGAGAATCAAGGAACATCTTGGACAGTGCCACTGAGTGAGCGCCTCAGAATTGAATAGATATGTGCCTCTGAACTGCAAATGCTCCAAACCCCTCTTGTTCTCTTTTGCTTGTCTGTATCTGTATTCCATTTCTCAACTCTGAAATCTCATTCTGAGTGTAATGAGCAGTCTGCACTGATCTGGATGCATTGCACTTACCCAACACACCAATTTGTTTATATTGATGTTTACATAATGTGTTTCCTCAGTGTAGGAGCTGTGTGTGAGTCACACACACAAACTGAGGCCAAGGAGCTAAATGCAGCATTTGCTCAATGTTTTCATTACACAAATTTAATTTATCTTAATAAGCACCGTGGATTCTGGAATGAGACTTCATAGTAAATTATCATGTACTTTGAATGTCTTCTGATTGCATGTGAAGTCAGCTTTGAGGGCTCTTTAGAGAGAGAATAGAGCCATGGAAGAAAAGCCTGGCGGCTCTGTAGCCTTGGCTTAGTCACTTAACATTGATAATGTCAACAGTTTGATCTGAAAGGGGGCAGTTGGTGGGCCTCCAGAAATATTTACATGGAAGACCAAGAAAGGAAAATTGAAAGATTAGGTGTAAGTTCAGAACTAGCCTGGGCAGTGAAGTGAGACCTTGTCTCAAGATAAAAGCTACAAAGAGGACTGGGGGTAACACTCCATAGTAGAATACTATACTGAATATTCTATCCCTGGATCCATTCCCAGTAGTATAAGAATAAAAATACAAACAGAAAAACAAACAATAAAAGGAATTAAGTCATATTTGGTCATAAGGAGGTAGCTGGACCAGATTATTACTTAACATTCCAGTTCCTGTGTGGATGCCTCCCTACATCATTTTGATACCAAGTCCCATTCCTTAAGAAGAATCTATCCCCAAGTAATTATATTAAATTACATGAAAGCCTTATAAGGTTTACCCTAATCTTAAACTATAATAGGATGTAATGTTAACATCTCAATATTTTTCACTTTTGGGACTATGAGTAACTTATAAATAATGTGTCTATGTATATAAATTTATTGTTGGCTTCTGTTGAACATATTTTTAAGCTGATAAATAACATTAAGGCTCTCTGTAATGTGGCAGCTACTCCCATGAAGGGTTTTGTTCAAGCCTCTCTGAGATGATTGCACCAGAGGCTGAGAAGAGAGTCTTAGTGCTCTCTTCATGAAACCTGCCAGTGAATAAAGTTGCTCTGACTTCCCTAACCCAATTTGTCATCATGGCTGTGTGAAAGACTTGTCAGAATATTTCCCTGTAAGTTTGTCTTTCCATAGTCAGAGGTTCTTACGTATGTGAGAAAGTGGAGGCTATGAGTTTGGGGCTGAGTGGACTCGGTAGTTGTGTGTTTATGGGTGTCCTGAGTCCACTCCACCCTAGGGCTTGGGCCACTGATGGAGGCCAGACTTGGGAGTTTTTGACTGCGCTTACCCTACGCTGGTGCTGGGCAGGAGTCAGGCTATGGGAAGCCATGAGACCTTGCTCCGGGGTGGGGAACACAGTTGAAGGTCCCCGGGGACTACTGGAGCTGGCTCAGGGGTCCCTGGGCCTGCTAGGAGGCCATGGGCATCTGGTTCTCATGCTGTACTGAGCTAGCCGGGCGGAACTGCTGGGAGCTGCAGAAGAGCTGAGAACGGAGTAGGGGCCAGTGGGCTGGATCTAGCCTGAGGTGAAGGGTAAAAGAGGGGAGAGCTCCAGCTGGATCCCTTGAGGGAGGAGAGTCCTTGGCTTGTCCAGCAGGCGACTTGGTTTGGGGGAGGCCGTGGCTGGGAGCACTGAGAGGCCTTTACTGTCATGGTAGAGAGTGGTGATGATTAAAACTATACCACTTTCTCAGGACAATCCTGAGGTTAAATACCTTTTGCATGGAGGAGTGTCTGGGAAGGGGAGTTTATTGGTTAAGCCTCCAGGGCTTTAGGTACCTCATTAAAATGGAGATCTGTGTGACCTGTGGTCAAGTCCTCTACCTGTAGAGGGGCTTCGGGTGTTGCCCTTACGTGACTGATGGCCACAGGATTATGGAGGGCTGCGGCCTCCTGTCAAGTTCCTGGTGTCCAGGAGCATGGCAAAACGCCTACTGTTCCTTGCAGGGTTATCTGGGGTCACTAGGGTTTCCAACCTAGCTCAACCAGATACCCGGGCTGCCTTTCACGGTCCTACCAGTGGTCAATGGACTTTAGTGAGGGAAGATTTGTTTCAACCATTATTTTCCCACTATAAATATCAAAAGGATTTTTAAAATTCCATTATCCATCCAACTGATTGGTTGATGACACTTTGGGGCTCCTACCAATGCCAAGATGCAGATAGCTTTGCTCAATGTAAGGTTAGCCGTATTCTTATTCTGTGATGCCTTCTTTCATTCTTAGTAATGGCAGTTCAGCATAACACATGACTGCTAATACTACAGAACCCAGGTCTGAGTTTCTCATGCACTTAGATGTGCCTGAATGACTGAGTCTGGTAGAAGGAACAAGAGGAATATCAAATGGATATGGCCCCTTTTTCCTTCTGTCCCTGCTGCATTCAAATAGTAGCCAGGAGAAGATCCTCCAGAGGGGAGCAGGATAGGTGTGCTGAATGACAAGGTCTTTGCTGCTTAGGGGTACACAAAATAGATGGGAAGTAATGGTCATAGGTTTCATGTACCTAAGGTGTAACTTCCCATTGTTTGCTCCCCAACACTCATGTGCACCCACTTTCCTACTGTGCTAGTTAATATTGATTTACAACTTGACAGGATCTAGGATCACCCAGGATACAGACCTCTGGTCATGCCTGTGGGAGAGATATTTGAGGCAAGAAGATCCACTATTAACAATGGTAGCATCCTTTCTTCTAATAGGATCCTGAGATGGCTGGAAAGGAGAGGATGAGCTAAGTACTAGCACTCATTGGCCTCTGCTTCCTGACTGCAGATGCAGTGTGACCTCACACTTTCCTCCTCTGCCTTTCCACCAAGATGAACTGTACAATCTTCAACTATGAGCCAAGTTGAGTCTTTTCTTTGTTAAGTTGCCCTTGTCAAGTATTTTGTCTCAACAGTGGGAAAAGCAGCTAGGACTCCTGTTAGCAGTCTTAAATGGATGCACAGGCTCCTAGACACGGTTGGATATCTTGGAACCCCTTGCAGCTATGTGAGCTTTAGAATATGGTCTGGCTGGTGAGGTGTGACCAACAGGTACTAAATAATACCACTCCAGGACTGTTGTTTGTACAGAGTCATGCTTGGGTCGGTGGTGCTTCTCTGTCTTCTGCTGGCTAGAGGACAATCAGACCTGGAAGAGATGCTTTGGCTTGAGAGAGGGAAGTTAGAGGTGAGGTGACAGAGTGCATCTACCAGCCAGGACTGTTTACCCTTGAGCTCTATGGGAGACCAGCACACATTTCGTTGAGTAAAGCTCCCCACACAATCTCCCCTCTTGATCTTATTATTTTATTATTTTGAACATATACCCAATTTGCATTCATTTACTCTATAGTGAGTTTGTATATCTGACCTCTCAGTTACTTCAAACTTTATAGCTCATAAAATAAATGTATCACAAAGTGCTATTTGACATGCACTAGGTACTTGTGAAGAGAGTTGATGGGAGAGGCAACCTGACTAACAGAACGGATGACTAAGCTTAGTGTTGGGAACTGGATGGTTTGCTCCTTCAAACTGACTTTTATTATGCCCATTTTACACTGTAGATAAAAAGATGGTGGTCAGAAGAGTCTGAAATACATGTTCATCTCTTCCCAGTGTGTTCTCTCATTACCAGTATTACACTGATGACATTGATTTCCTCAGTCTTTCACAATCTCTTATATATAGAGGCAAGAAAGTAAAGATGTAAACATACTTCTGATTGAAAATGATTTGTTACTTTCTTTCTCTACATCATATTTTTCCCATCTTTTCTGCATTCTATAATGACTCAACATAGTTTACAAAAAAATAATCTTATATCTTGGAAATCATGCCTTCTCAAATCACCTGTAATGTTTGATCTTCCCGGGCATGGCACATGGATACTCTGGAGGAAACAGTGAAATGTTCTGTAGGCAAAAGAGGAAGATTTTAAAATGCACATGGAAGAAATGTGGGGTAAACTTGAGTGTCCCTCTGGCTTTTATCTGACTGACATGCCAATATCTGTTTCATTTGCTGACTGGAATCCAGTAGAAAAAAAAAACCCTATAGACCTGTAAGTATGAACTGATTCCACTAGAAAGTAAGGGGGCAATATTGTAAAAGATAGCCCAAGACCACTTGTGTATTAGTTAAATGGGCTTGTGAATTGGATAAGACTTGGATGACCTAGACGATATCTCCCAAAGGGTGCATATGAAGTCACTTTCAGTGAGGTTCCAGTGAGAGGAGAAGGTTGCTCTCAGTCTGGGCAGAACCTTTCTACAGGTGACCCAGATATGAAGAGGCCCAAGGAAAAAGCCATGTTGCCTGGCTGCCTTTACTCCTTTAAGAGTGAGTGCTTCTAACTCTTCCATTGTCATCCCCAGCTGGTGTTGGATAGAAGCTTCCCCAGCCTTCCAGTGTGTACTGAATACAAGTGTCTCTCTAGGGATCTTCCAGGTCTTCTTCAGCAAACTGGGACTGCTGAGACATGCCACCTTTAGGACTCAGCTGCCACCAGGCTCTCAGCCTCGTCAGCATGCAGATGGCTACTGTTGAACTATCCAGCTCCTATTGTGTAAGTCAATCCAATAAATATTTTACACCCCCCCACACACACACCCTATATATTCTGTTGGTACTATTTTTCTGGAGAATTCTGCTTACTACATATGTGAAACCCTGATTTTTATATATGTACTTTAAATTTCAAGGTAATCTACAAAACATATAAAACTCCATGCATGTATTCCAGCTAATGGCATGATAATTACATGGAACTTTTAGGATCAGTGAAGTTACTTGGCTGCTAAAACAATAACAAAATTTCTATTGCCATTAAAACCTTAAGGAGAGTCCAGAACATCTGCAACACAATGTTCCCCAAATCTAGGATACAGTCCCAAACTACCCAACCTACAACAAAGAAACTTAGATATAGATAGTTAAAGAGGAGGCAGATAAGTTTTGGAGAGCAACCCCAAGATGAACTTGTGTAAATGGGAGAAGCTGGGAATTTAGAGTAGCTTTATACCTATGATTGAAGATGGAATGGGGACATGCCTATCACACATGAAAAGACAAGAAATAGATATCCTGCTGAAGTAAGTCTTGCCCTTAGCTGGACTATATGTAGAGATCATGTGAAGTTTGTGGTTTAGCTTGAAATTTAAAGTGCATGTACAAAACAGATTTTCCCACATGTGTTAAGCAGGATTCTTTAGAAAAACAGAACCAATAAATGTGTGTGTGTGTGTGTGTGTGTGTGTGTGTGTGTGTGTGTGTGCGTGTAGAGTACTTATTGGATTGATTTACAGTATAGGGGCTGGCTAGATGTTACTAAGTGACTGAGTAGATATTACATAGTGAATTTTTCACCATGTAGAATAACAGGCCACTGATGGATTGAGTTAGTAGCTGAACAAGTGAGCAAAAGACGAGTCCTGATGCCACACTCTACCCCAAACTTCTCCAGCTAATTGGCTTCGCTTCCTGCAGATTTTGATTCCTATATAACCCTGCCATTTTGGTCATGCTCTCTCTTGGCCCCTCTCTCTTGGTCCTCACTTTTGTCTTCCTCTCTCCTCATCCTTTCACTCTCTCACCTCTCTTTTCATGGTCTGCTTCTCTCTTCTATTTCTTTTTCTATTCTGTATGCTTCCAGATGCCTCTAGCTTTACACTACCTCCTATCTGCAATAAAATTAAAGAAAAAAAAACTTCCCCCCTTAACCATCCCTTGGAATGATCATCTCCTCACTTTATACAGTGAGCTGCCAAATTCTCTCTCTCTCTCTCTCTCTCTCTCTCTCTCTTTCTTTTACACACACACACACACACACACACACACACACACACACACACACACACACTTTGGCTTACTCAATACTTAATAAACTCTATCATCCAAAACCAAAACCATGGCTATCCCAGATCATTGTCTGGATCCCACAGAACATCACCCTCCAATGCTTTTCCTTTGAGATACTGAGAAGTACAACTTTGAAGTGTAACAAAGACAAAGGAGAGTTTCACTAGCACCAACAATATACACCGCCCTCTGTATTCAGTGCCTGTCAGTTTCTAGAAATGGGATATTATTCTTATACCACCACATCTCTGCTTATCTTTGCAGTTTTTGGAAGGAAGCATGGATGACTGTTATAACCCATGTCGGTTTTGAGTTGGTTTAGATTGAGTTTTCCCCTCATTCTAGGTCACATTTTTTTGCTTGTTTTGACAACCTAAGCTTGGATGCTATCTATTCTCAATTTTACCTTGTTAAGTAACAGATATTGCTTTTTTTCTGTAACAATTTCTCAGCTTGGTGTATTTTAGGCTCATTAGAAGAGACTGATCCATCTGAATGTTGCATTTAAGATTTGTTAGATGGTACTAGTAGTTTACCTAGAGTTAACTGCTCCCAACTCCATACTGAGGCAAGCCTCTTGTAATAGTCTAGCAGATCCTGAATGGATCCTAGAGTCTTTTTGTTTAGTTAGAAGGTACTGTATCAGCTCTGTTTATATGCTGGATTCTGTTGCCTCTAACCTTCAGGATGGTCCTTTGTCTGACAGAGCCAGACTACTCTCTCTGTCTTGAAGAGCCCTTAATGTAGGTTCTGAATAACTCTTGCATGTTCTGTTTCTTCTTTTATCAGCTCCAGATGCCTTGGTCTTGCTTAGGTATTGCAGAATGGCAATCTCCTGAAAAATGTATTATCTTTGTGTCTTGCAAGTAATATGCTTGTCTGAAATTCTAGTAATATTTGTCAACTGCTTGTGATTAAGGGGTATGGTGATACAATAGCATCAAACTATTTCTTACATTCTAAGAAACTGGAACTTACCCTGGACCTCATAGCCAGAGTTAATAATATACATTGTGGTCACTTAAGACTTACGACTGCCGTCCTACTGTGTGTGCTCAGCCTGTTTGTTTAAGTGGCCTTTAAGAGAACAATGTAACAATCAAGCCTACCTGCCTTGTATTTTCTATGTAATCAGCTGTTACAATCTAATAAATAGCTGTAATCCCCAGTTACATTCTCTTCTGTGCCCTGGACCTTGAGTAATGCATGTGTGTTACAGTAATCATTTGCTGGAACTAGCAAATAGAGGTTGAAAGCAGTCCTACAAAATAAATCCACAACACAATTATTGAATGCAACATAAGGAAATTGCTTGACAAACAGTGATGTTTGTAATATTGTTTGTTGTCTGGGTTAGTCAGGGTCAGTTGGAGCAAGTGACTTAATCCCTTGTAAAACCAATATAGATTTCTGTAAAGTGTCCTTGTGTTTTATGTTGTTCCATAAGGACAGAGCAAAGCCCTTTGTTAGGGACAGACACACTCAAATAGACATAGACAGAGGGACCAAGTCATGCTTTCAGCTAATCATGGATTCAGACTCATACAGGCAGAGAGGATGGAAGACTTAGGGGAAGTGAAGGAGGGAATTTTGGACACCAAGGGCAAGTGCCTGGATTTCTTCCTGTTATGTTGTCATTGACTCAGAATTTATTACTAACATTCAAGCCAACTGCAAAAGGGATGAAGAACGCCTTCCTGTAGCTTCTCACTTTTATGACTATAAATCTCTTCTTTCATATCTTTACATGGGACACCTAGATGAACCTGTCTAGCTTCCATGTATCCTGTCCATTCTCTAGCTACAGTGCATCTGTGTAGAACACCTTTGGTCCTTCCTAGGCCAAACAAACCTATTAGAGCAGGTAGATTCTTCCAGGCTGATTAGATTTTACTTTTAAAAAAGAAACTTTCCACGCTGAGAATGTAATTCACTTGATAGAATGCTTGCCTAACATGCAAAAAAAAAAAAAAAAATCCCTGGGTATTGCTTGCCAGTACTGCTCAAAAATAGGTATAGTGCTGCATACCTTTAACCCCAGTACTCAGAGGTGGAAGCAGGAGGATCAGAAGTTCAAAGTGTGGGCAGAAATTAGGGAGAAGCAGCTGTGTCTGACTGTGAACAAAAACCTCCTGGAAGAAGTCTGTGTCTGTAGAGACTGGCACACTTATTAGAATTTTAGGACTGTGGAGAGACTGGAATTTTGTAGGTTCAGCTGCTAATTACTGTATCCTGGGCTAGTTTTAGTTTTCTGGAACAGCCACTCCTTGCCTCACTCTGTATCTAAACTAAAACCACATGATAAATAAAATAAAATAAAAACAGTATAAATAAATAAATACCTATTTGAAGCTATTAACTTAGTGGAACACTAGCTTCCACCAATCCAAGAGCTGAGAGTGTTGCCGTGTAGCAGCTTGGGCTTATCCAAAAGCTTCCCTCATTTCTTTGTACCTGCCTCTCTGGCACACCCACCAATGTATTTTAAACTCACTTTGATTTATGACTTTCTTGGTTCTGTAACACTGTAAAAATCCTATGAAACTGTGTCCGTATTGGATCATGGAGTTTGGGGTGACCTAAACCTGTGTATCTAGGCCATGATCACTCATAAATGGCCCCAGAATAAACTATCTCTCATTCCCTTTAAGATAAGAGCTGTGGCTTTTATGTCAAAAAAGGTAGGCTCTGACTACACAGAAAGCTCTATGGCAGCTCTGTATACATGAGACTCTTTCTCAAAATGAATGAATGAGCAAATGAATGAATGAATGAATGAATAAAAATTTCCCAACATGGCAATTACAGGACAAATGAGTTTGAATATCTTTGAGTCACGATGTCACTACTTACGTGTCACTCTCTGCTGCTGTCCCTTTTTTTATCCCCTATTAAATGTAAGGATCAGACAACCAAGCTCTCTCAGTGGGGAGGCAGATATATCCTCACTATGGTCCAGGTATGATTAGTGAGATAAACCCAGGCAGTACGTAACTTGGTTTGGGGTGTCAGCCAAGGTCCCAGAGACTTAGAAGAGTCCCATCTAGGATACATATCATGCACAGATAACTAAGTTGAAACTCATATCTCTCTGCACCACACTCTGATAGGTGTATTCTTGCTTCTCAGAACGCTAAACTCTGCCCAGCCAGTCTTTCTTGTTGGCCTCACTCATGCACTCTCATGTACTCTATGATTTTCACACCAGAGCCAATTTTAAGACACAGAAAGGCATAAATGAAGTTCAAACTGTCTCCTTCAGCCCCCATGAATTCATGCATTGGCCCAATTCTCCTTCGGAGCTTTTCATTTTTGACTCTGGAGAGCCTTTAAGAAAGTGTTATGTGCAAGATGCCTTTGTGGAAAATCTTCCATATTCCACGCAACCCCACTTCCTTTTTCTTGCGTTTTTGCTTGTGGTCTTGAGGCTCACACTCTACTAAACTCCTGAGCGACAGTCCACTCCATTCCCACTAGAGGGAGGAAAAGTGCCGATTTTGCTCATTTCCAGGGGAGCTGCACTGTTTTCTTGATAACCACTTTCCTCATTACACACAAACTGCACAGCCTGGAAAAACAACAGTAGTTCCTTTCATTTTTATTTAAATGCCGTCTCTAATGGGAAAACAAAGGACAGACTGAAGAACATTTCTAGGTCAAAGGAGCAAGTCTTTCAAAGTGGCTAATTTCGTGCTTCAAGAATTCTAAATACAGCCCTGAGGTCAGAAAAATATTCAAAGAAAGGCCATGGTGATCACGGGGCTCCATCTCTTTAATAGTTGTGGAAAATGAGGCCCAGAGAGGGACCTGCCCTGCTCTGGGTCATATAATTTGTAACAGCAGATGCATGCCAGAGTAATAAATTCTGCAACTCTTTCTCTAGTGCTTTTTATAACTCGATGGCTTGTGTCAGCATATCAGGGACAGTAAATAATACACAATCATACTTACACACAGGCACACACTCGTATTTTCTTCCTTGCAAAGTTTATGATTTGGGATCTGGCATGAAGAAACATTCTCTGCTTTTATGTGTACTTGTTTTCAAAATGTCCCCTCCCCAGTCCCCTTATTTCATAGCATTCCATATGAATGGTACTGCTTATGTTGGAGTTTGCTAATAATGGTGCCTACAAGGTCTCAGCTCTTGGAATGACTAAACAGCCATCAACATACCAGGGTTTAGAAAACACATCGTAAACTTTTTCCTGTGGAGTTTCCAACATTTTTATTAACATTCATGATATTAATGGCTTTGCTTATTTGGACATAATTGAGGATGTGTTCCACTTCGACAAAATGAGGATGCAATCAAAGTTCACTTCTGGCTCACCTGCTGCGTTGGCTCTTCCAATTCTAATGCATTCCTGGTTCATCTTTGATGGGGAAGATTACTTTCTGAGTTTTAATTAAGAGCAAAACCAAATGAAAGCAACAACACGTAGAGTTCTCCCTACACCTCTGAGTGTTACAACCTGTATTTCTTGGCTATTTTTACTTGCAAAAAGCTTGGACTAAATGTAAAAGGTTTAGAGAAGTGTCTTACAAGTAAAATGTGGGCAGAACTATGGTTTTGTTTTTTAGTTTAAAATGATGGATTTTAAACTAAATGATAGATTAGCCCTTCTTTTCTGTGCATATATTCAGGTGAATAGACGGAGGAACACCAGGCTGCAAGCAGAGCTAGTATCTTTTCTAACTGGGTGTATGTGACCTCTAAGAAGTCGTTCTTTGTCTTTGGGCTTTGATTTCTCTATTTATAAATCAGGACCTGGCTCCTATTTTTGCGAGGTCATTGCTTCATCTGAGTGAAAATGAGATTCACTTATTCCACTCTAATGTCTAACAAGATGGCAACACAAGGTATGGGTGTGTTTCAACAACTTGGCAAAGTGTGAGATTTTTTTGTATTATGTATTCTATATACATTTCTTTCCACAATACCTTTAAGTAAGTGAATCTTTTGCATAAAGACTCCCCTCTGAGTTCCCTAGGGGCAGTAAAAGGACTAGTAAATAGGTGACTATTCATCTCATTCCCTTTTAATTTCACACCATTGATCTCCCTGGGAAATTAGAGTAAATTATTCTCTCCACCCCATCTTACCTCCAGTCCCACTGGCATGCCACTCTGCTGCCCCTACAGTCTAATCATTGAACTGCATGTAGTGAGATACCTTCTTCAATATTGAGTTCTAATGTATGCCCCACCTATTCATCTCCCTAGTGTAACAGACCTTCACTATTCCTGGATCTAACTTGGTACCTCTCATCAGCCTAGTTGGCTCAAACTCTTGAGTATTTTTCACATGACTATATCATGCTTATATCTGTATTCCACATCCATAGTCAGAGCCTCACCCGATACTCACAATCAGATGCAGTCTTATGTCCCATCCACACCTGCAAGCAAATCTCTATCTTCATCTATATCTTTCTATATTTTTATCATCTATCTCCATGTGTCTGTACAATATATTGATTATTTCTACTCCCTTACTTCATTGGCTACTCAGCAAGTTTGTGTTACACATATCTATAATTTCAGTTTCTATATAGGAGCCAGCATCCAAGAAGCACTTAATAAATATTTGTCAATGGAGTAGACAAATTTTGTATCATATTTATCAGAACTGAGCTGAGGCTAAGATTTGAAATTCTATGAAATACATGATTGTGGAAGAATTATTTAATACCTAAGACACTTTGTTCCTACACTTACAAATAAAAATATTATAATTTCCCTCTGAGATCTGTTTGGAGCTTGAACTGAAATGATGTAATAGATAGGGGTGACCTGGACCTAGGGTAAATGCTCTGTGGTCCTCCTCCTTCCTCCTCCTACCTCTTTGAGCCAATTATGGGGATTTGCAGGATTTCTTAGCCCCACTGAAAATACACCTACCAATACTGCTGCTATGTTATTTTGAAAGCTGGAATATTGAGGATTTTCCTGCTGCAAAGATTCATCTGATCATACTAAATATAACCATTATTTTCCATGGGAGGAATTGTTACAATGCACAGCGCTGCATTTAAGATTGAGAATTTGAGTGTGATGGTGGTACATAGGTTTTTCCCAAAGCCCAGAACAGTTATAGTTAACTATCTAATTTTACCAATAGACAACTGTTGAAGAGTTATGAGACATTTATATAGCCATGAAAGCATTTACCTCGTTACACAATACAAGCAGAGAAACTTTCGAAGGTCTCTTTCTACTAATAAAGACAGAACACTTCCAATAGAGAAGAGTCTACTATGGTCAATAAGGCAATTCATGCTTAGCCAAGAGTACCCAGGAGCTTTGAGACTCTTCTACCACAGTTGTTCTGATGTTATGTTACCTGCCCAGGGTTGTGAGGTTGGACAGCAATAGGTGATCGACCCTGCCCCATGTGTATTTGGTTCTACAGACAGAGAACAAAAGATGCAGTTGAGATGTCATCAGCCAGTGGTTCTTAGGCTTCCTAATGCTGCTAACTTTTAATATAGTTTCTCATGCTGTGGTGACCCCCCAACCACAGAATTATTTTATTGTTACTTCATAACTGTAAGTTTGCTACTGCTATGAATCATAGTATAAATATCTGATATGCAGGATATCTGATAGGCAACCCCTGTGAAGGATCTTTTGACATCTGAAGAGGTCACCACACAGGTTGAGAACCACTATCAAAAATGATGGTAGAGCCAACATCAAGTCAGTGTTCTTTTAGAACAGAAAGAAACCAAGCCAAAATGATACCCCAGAACCTCAGAGGTGCACAGTAGTACCATGTGGATTTCTCTATGGGTATATGATTGTGACTCTGGTCTAAGTCACCTCCAACATTTTATTCAGGAACAACTCATTCTTTCAATGAAAGAGGAAAAGAAAGAAAGAAGAAAGAAAGAAAGAAAGAAGAAGCAGCTGACAACTCTACTGGGGAATCCTGGGAAATAAGGACTAGCTCCTGAGGGACTTCAAATCTTTGCTCTTTCACTTGTAGACCTTTTAATGTATGAATAGAGAATCTTCTTAAAGTCTGTGTGCGTGTGTATGTGTACACAGATGCATGCATATATGTGCATATGTGTGTCTGCATATGCATGCACATGGAGGCCAGACAAAGGCCAGTTTTTATGGTCACTTCTCAGTTTCTGTCTACCTTATCTCTGAGACCTGGGGCCAGTTGATTTTGATAGTCTGTCTATCTAGCCAGTCCAGGGATCCTTCTGTCTTTACCGCCTCAGCACTGAGATTACAAGTAAATCCACACCTCTGAGCCTGACTTTTTCACATGATTTCTGAGGACTGAGCTCAGCAAACACTTGACCAATTGAACCATCTTCCCAGTCCTACTGCAGACATTTTAACACATAGAGGATCTACCCATTGGCCACTCTGATGACTGTTGCCAGTATAGAGGGCTTAGAGTAATAGAGTAATAGGGGTGGTGCTTTATGTCCTCATTTAGTTTTCTTCCTGGGCTACAGAGATAGATGAGAAACAGGGAAGAACACAGAGCTGATCTAAGTGCTCTATATTTGTGTATCTGGTGAGGGATCCCAGACTAGAGCAGCATTGTGGTGTGTCATTGGATTCTGTGGGAACATTGGAAGATGTTTGAATATTGGATGAGAGTGATAAAACCAGGTAGATGATTATGAAGGCTCCAGTGGGGTCAAAGACCCTAAGGTGATTGGGAAATATGAATTGTATTCGAAGAGCTGTAAGGGGGTGAAAGGGAGGCTCTGGGGGCTTGCCTATTTGTTTTGAAAACTAAAATCTTGGCTTGGCTCTTTCTCCATGTATGTGGGAGAGAGAGAGAAGAGAAAAAGAGAGAAAGGGAGAGAGAGAGAGAGAGAGAGAGAGAGAGGGAGAGAGAGAGAGAGAGAGAGAGAGAGAGAGAGAGAGAGAGGAAAAAAATGTGATTCAGGGGCATGCTACTTATAGCCTCAAAAACATTACCTTTAAATAGCTAATTTTATTTTCTGAAGCAAGGAGCTCCAGGTTGCAGCTAAAGTCTCATGTAGCAAGAAAAGTGAAGGTCCAGTTAGCAAGTGTCAATCATGTTGGAAGCTGCACTGAGCTCATCTAGTCTCATGCAATCTCCCAAGTTTGGCATTCTCAGAAATGGGATTCTTGATCCTGTCTTTTCTCAGAGACTCTGGCCAAGTAATCTTTTCCAAAGGATGGAAGACTTCCTGGAAGTCATCACCTTTTTTTTTTTTTTTTTTTTTTCACATTTCCCAGAAAAGCCCAGACTCTCAGGCCCATGTATGTGAATTATCTATAGTGCTGTGAAATGTCAAGAAGTGGCAAGAGCCTCTATAATTAATCAGCTTCATAAGCACTCATCGGAAGTCACGCGATAGGATCCATTTCTCTTCCTCCTTGACATTTTCGTAGCACACTTTAGCATTTAAAATATATGATCTCATTTTATTGTCACAACAAGCCCATGAACTAGTTAAACATAAAGGATAGCCCTTCCCTACCTTCCCCTTTTCCTTTTCTTCAAAACTGAGAATTAAATGGATTCGATATAGTGAAAATTTCCTATAATTCTAGTGACGGTGTGTGTGTGTGTGTGTGTGTGTGTGTGTGTGTGTGTGTGTGCACATGTGTTTCTCTACATATTTTAAGGCTGGGACAATAGCTCAGTTGGTAAAGTCCTTGCTGTATAGGCATGAGGGCATGAGTTTGATCTCCTGAAACTACATAGAAGCAAAAATAAAATAACAACAAAACCCCCAACATGTGGTTTTGCTTATAATCCCAGTGGTTGGGATACTGGAGTCCAGGGGATCTTTAGGGGTTACTAGCCATCCAGCTGCATGGGATAGGTGAATTCCAGGCCAGTGAGTGACCGTGTATCTCAAGTAAACAAGATGGAGAACTGAGGAAGGGACTTGAGGTTGATCTGTGGCTTATGTGCATGCATTACACATATATGAACACATATACAAAATGAACAAGCATTCAAAGATAGCATATTAACTTAATGGGGAAAAATGACCAGCCTCTGCCACCAGAAATGACAGAGAGCTGCATTTGAAACTGTATCAAGCCTTTTAAAATACATTTACCTTCGTAGACCTAAAACTTTATGAGAAATCTCCCTAAAGGCATAATACGAAGTGAAATAAAAGGTTAATAAACTGAAAACATATGAGCATATTGTTAATAATGACATCTTGAGCAAGGCTAATCATTCCTGACAGTAGAGTAAGGAATCAGTGATTTCCAGTATAATACTGGGATGGAGAGAACAGGAGGTTAACAGCGCACCAGGATTGCACAAAAGGAACTTGGTCTTCTGACCTCATACTGTTTGCCGAGCCATTTTAGAATCCTGGAGCTCTAAGAAGATGGAGGTGCAGCAGAGGATGGGAAGAGTTAGCCCACAGCCATAGCATCTCTTGGAATCCTGAAGAGAAACAGCACCATTGAAGTTTTGAGTACTGAGGTGGGATGGATGGCGGGCGGGACCCTTGCTGGTCTACAAATCTTCTTAAGCCTTGCTTACTCCCGAGTGTCAGAACCAGGTTTCAGGATCTTGGGGATTCTTAGCTATCCAAATAAAATTTGGAGGAGACTATTGTGATATTCTCTTCTGCTATTTTTCCTCTTTAAATTTTTCTTTACAAGCAAATAATTTAAGTTTGTTCTTAACAATTCCATGCACATAAAAAACATTCTGATTAGTCTGACCTTCCACCCCTGTCAACTCTCCTACCCTCTCTCCTTCACTTATAAATTGCTCTCTCACATCTTTCCTTTTAATTTGAGACCCACTCACTGGGTTTAACCCAGATTTGTCTGTGTTACCATTTTCTCACCTGTAGAGGATGGATGGAAACTGAAGTTAAGTAAACAGTTTTTCTGTATCTTGTATTTACCAGTTAAGGTTATAAAACTCTTACTAACTCCTTCCTTTGTTGGAAGATCTGGTGGGGGTATTCTTTCCATTTTACACAGAGGGTCTCAAGACTAGGTGGCTCAGTCACCAGCTTGAGGCTAAGGTTTTAAACTTTCTGACCCTCTCTTAGAGCTCCCCAGGCCTTGCCTAGCATTCTGCTCAATGCCTGGAAATTTCCAAGGTGTGGCTTTGGTTGTTACAGATGGGAAGCTCATGATCCACTTGAGGTCAGACAGCTGGATCTTCATGTCTTAAGGTGGGCTTCAGTCTAAAGTTGTCTTTCTGTTCCTTCATAGGAGACATGGCTTGCACAGAAAGCCAATATTCAGGACCTTCCCATCCCAGTGTCAGCCAAGCTTTATGCTTTCAGCTTTCAGAGGTCACTGGGAGCTGAGGTAGGATAGGGTTGCTACCCCTGGAGCTCACTTACCTCCCTCTTCCTTCTGGGCACATCTCCTCAGAGGACCCTGTACTACACTTAGAACTGTTGGTCTCTTGCTTCCCTTCTGCATGTGGGTGAATTTGTATGGCTCCTGAAGCTTCTATAGAGAAAATTCATAACAAAAAAATCTTCAGAGTCCAAGATTATACTCTATTCATTTCTAATTTGTTCAAATTGGATAACCAGCATTGACATAAAAAGTGTATTGGTGTAATTATGCAAACTGTATAATACACTCATATTTAAATGCATGTGGGTCACAGACATGAATAATTTTATTACATTGTTTGCATTTGTATTTAATATAAATTGAGCCCAAGTATCTGAGTCTTTTTTGGGTCTATACCTGTCTCTTCACAAATATGGCCATTGTATCCTACTGAGTCTTGTCTTTTGAGAAGTGCAAGGCATTTCCTCATATATTTAAGTATGTGCTTTGCAGTCCCATAGATGATGTTTACATTTTCTAGTTTGGTATTTGGCTATTTGTTTTCTGGAAAATAGTTTTCTTTTGTGTACTAAAATGTATAAATCTTGAAAGGTTTTTAATTTCCATGCTTCAGTGATTTGGCCGAGATGACCCTCATAGCTGCACATATTTCAATGCTTTGTCCCAGGTAGTGGAAATGTTTGGAAAGGATTAAGAGGTATGGCACTGTTGGATAGGGAATGTCATTTGAGAGTCTTAACAACCTCACACTGTTCCCACTAGTTTTCTCTCTTTCTTCCTTTCTCTGTCTTTTTGTCTCTCTGTCTCTCTCTGCCTTTGTGTCTCTGTCTCTGTCTGTATCTGTCTGTCTTTCTGTCTTTGTGTCTCTGTCTCTGTCTCTCTGTCTTTGTATTTCTGTCTCTCTCTGTTTTTGTGTCTCTGTCTCTGTGTCTCTGTGTCTGTCTGTCTGTCTGTCTCTCTCCCTCTCTCCCTCTCTCTCTCTCTCTCTGTCTCTCTCTCTCTCCCTCTCTCCCTCTCTCTCTCTCTCTCTGTTTTTGTGTCTCTGTCTCTCTCTCTCTCCCTCTCTCCCTCTCTCCCTCTCTGTTTTTGTGTCTCTGTCTCTCTCTCTCTCTCCCTCTCTCTCTCTGTTTTTGTGTCTCTGTCTCTCTCTCTCTCCCTCTCTCTCTCTGTTTTTGTGTCTCTGTCTTTCTCTCTCTCTCCCTCTCTCTCTGTCTCCCTCTCTCTCTCTGTCTCTCCCTCTCTCCCTCTCTCCCTCTCTCCCTCTCTCCCTCTCTCTCTGTCTCTCTCTCTCCCTCTC
>NW_022196912.1:42192467-42275388 GCF_008632895.1 Mastomys coucha
CCTCCCTCCCTCTCTCTCCCTCTCTCTCTCCCTCTCTCCCTCTCTCTCTCTAACTTGTGCCTGTAGATCATTCTCAGCGACTGCCCCAGTGCCACACTTGTCGGCTGCCATCCTGTCCATCATGGTGGGCATAGACTTTAACTCTCTGAAACTGAGCCCTGGATAAATTCTTTCTTCTGTAAGTTGCCTTGGTCACAGTGTCTTATTACAGCAATAGAAACGTAATTAAGTAAGACACATGACTCACCTGGAAATTGTCCTCAATTTAAGAGATTATATTTTACATTGATTGCTTGAATCTTGTGATTCTAGGAAATGAACCCAAGGCGTCTTCAATGCTAAAAACCCACTTTGCTACTGAGCTATACCCACTGAGGCAGGAGAAAATGGCTCAGTGGAAAATGGGGCTTGCTGTGCAGCTGTGAGGAACTGAGTTTAGAGCTCCAGGATGTATGTAAAGCCAGATGTATTTGCTCAGCTGTTACTCAACACACCTATAAGAAAATGGGAGGTAGAGACAGAAGAGCACAGGCTATGGGTGGGCCTACTTGCCTGGTTCACATAGCTGTAAGCAACATGGAAGATAAATAATTTTAAAATAAAATCTCATTTCTCTTTTAACTTGCAGTTTTGCCTTTTGGGAGATTTTTAGATTCAATCATTTTATGTAGATGAGAGTTTGGCTTACATGCAAGTATACCAGATGCATACCTGGTGTCCACAAAGATGTGAAATCAATGCTGAATACTCTAGCATTGGGGTTAGATACAGTTACTAGTGACCAAGTAGGTGCTGGGAACTAAATCTGGGTCCTGTATAAGAGCAGCAAGTGCTCTCAACCACTGAGCCACCTCTCTATCACATCAGCTCTTGATTTCTATTTGTGCTGACCAAATATAATTCTTTCAGTGTTAAGATAAAGTGGATATTTTCAAATTTGTGACATAAAGGGTCATTTTTTGAATCAGAGAGTCACAAAACAAAACAAGGCATGGATGTGGAGCAGTGACTTATAGGGAGGACATGGGAGATGACAGGGATGGGAGGGAGATGAGAAAGGAGGATGGGAGTCAGCATAAACAGTGCCTTATATACTTGTATGAAATTGCCAACAAATTTAGTTAAATATTAAAAGATACTTTTTTTTTAAAGAGTCTTAAAAATCATGTGCTTGTCTGAGTATGTGTGCATATGTGTGAAGGGAGCTTTCAGAGGCCTAGTATGGGTCTTGGAAACTGAACTCTGGTCCTGTGATAGAGCAGCCTGAGCTCTTATCTGCAGTCATCTCTCCAGCCCTAGTTTTCTTTTTACTGCTCTTGTGAACTATTGATGCTAAGAGCCATATTTTGCACTAGAAACCGACTGAGAAGAGGAGAAATGTTCTTCATATACACGATGCTAAATATCATGCCAGCAAGTGGTGGATTTGCTTTCAAAAACACAGGACAGTATCTCAAATACAGTTGCTGCTCACTGAGCTCTTTATGAGCTGGCAAAGGCTCTAGATTTTGCTATTGAATTCTAACAACCCAGAGGATATACTTCACTGTCTGTAGCACCCCATACAATACTACTCCTAGGGCCCTAAGTCTTAGTTCTAATACAAATAGAAATTGAACCCAAGTTAGTCTATTTTCAACATTCCAGGGTTGAGTCAGGGGAAAATGGCTCAGTGGGAAATGGGGTTTTCTATGCAGCTGTGAGGAACTGAATTCAGAGCTCCAGGATGTATATAAAATCAGACATATTAACTCAGCTGTTACTTAACACACCTATAAGAAAATGGGAGGTAGAGACAAGAGCACAGTCTATGTGTGGGCCTACTTTCCTGGTGCACATAGTGGTGAGCAGGAACTGGAACCAAGGTTTTTCCTCCGATCTGCTCATGCACACAGATCACATATACATGCTCCAAGGATTCCTGCGTTGATTCCTGCTGTCTAGGGTGGGTCTGAAATGATACATGAGTTTCTGGAATGACCCCTCTTACTGACCCACTAATCATGATTTATAACACTAAAGTTTCAGGTTTTGCATTAAGTGCTTTTGTAGAATTGGATTTAAAACTCTTCACCATCCACTGAAGCTGGTATTGTAAGACTCATAAATGTTACATGTTGGCTTCTGTCCCAGGGCATGAGATAGGGCACTCCATGGTGATAATTCCCTCCTAATTGGTTGTAAGTAATGCATTGCCATCCTGGAATTTGTCACTTACCAAAATGGACCTTAGCAAATGGACCATGTTCTCCATCTAAATGTAAATTCACACACACTAAAATACAGCTTGCTGAGAGGTGGTGGGATCAGGAAGAAAGGTGACAGAAGACTGTACAGTCTCAGGCCTCAGAGCTGGCTGACTGCTCACCCATCTCCCAATGAAGAGAGGTTGTAGAAAGAAGCCAAATTACTAATGGAGGACCTGCTACAGACCATCTGGCTCGATGCTGAGTGAGTCTCCTGTGTATGTAGGTATTCTTTGAATGTCTGATTTCTTGTGAATAATGTGAAGAGCCTTGGCCACATCCAAGCTTCCGACCCTCTGTCAGGGAGATTCTTCCAAGCCATATTTGAAGAAATGACCCTGAGACAGTGAGGGTCCCAGTATTTCTATTCAGCACCATAGGCCCCTTGTCTTACCTATTTTTGCCTCTTAGCTCTTCTTGCAGATTGAACAACAGTTCAATACTCTCACTCCCTAGCTTCTTCCAGCTCTCACAGTCTGACATATGGCTCCCTGAACCCATTTCCTCCTCCACCTGTATACCCATGCAGCCAAGTAGGAATGCACAGAAGCCTCCTGATCTTTTGCTCAATGAACAAGCATGGTGGAGTCAGGTCCCTGGTGCCTTCTGGCCTCTTGTTCTTCTCACCAGACACAAAGATACTGAAGAGCAGGAGCAGCTGTCAAAACTCCAGAAAGTCTCAGGAACCCATGAGAGCAAGACCTCATAAGGCAGCTGGGCCACCCCTAAAAAGAAACAGGCATAGAAGAGGATGATGTGTCCCTGTGTGGGACTTTCAGGGCTAAAAGAGACTGATGATGCAGGAAGGTTCCTATCCAACCAAGTGGGCATGAGTGGGCAGCTGACCTGGGCCAGGAGCTCATCACCAATGCATAAGTGAACATTCTCTAAGGCCAGAGTAGAGAGACACAAGGAGTCATGGAGATGTCTAGAAACTTCCAGATGAGAGACATCCTGGCTCTCTTTTTGTTACACAAACTGTCAATGATCTCTAGCCCTCTAGTTCTGATCTCACCTCAATCTCTCTATTGTGTTCATCTGAGCTGTGATTTTTTTCCTTTTTAAAGAACTCCAGTAGTCTTAAGGTTTCTGCCCCAGTGTAGCCAATTTGTATAAGGAGTGCTGGTGCCAGAGGAATTCTGGTTGCCCTGGGGACCAGCTGAAACTGTAAGAACAGATTTTGCAAAAGAAGCATGAGTGGGGGAGAAGGATCAAGGGACAAAAATGAAGGAAGATCTGCAAGGATCCTACTTCTGCCCTTCCTAAGCTGCTGGGGAATATTACTGAATGATGTAACCAGTGAATGATGTAACCAGTAGATGATGTAACCAGTGAATGATGTAACCAGTGAATGATGTAACCAGTGAATGATATAACCAGTGATTGATATAACCTACTGGTTGTCTTCTTCCACACCTTAAAAGGGGGAGTTGGGGCTGGAGAGATGTCTCAACAGTTAAGAGCATGTGTTGTTCTTCAAGAAGACCCAAGTTCAGTTCCCTGTACTCATATGATGCCTCACAAACTGGCTGCAACCTTAGTCCCAGGGAATCTGACACTATCTTCTTCTGACCTGGGCTACAGGTACATTCATCCATGCAGGCAAAATCACCCACACACATAAAATTAAAAAAAAAAATCTAAAATGATAAAAAGGGGAGTTGACTAGCTTTAGGTTTCTAGTATCCAACCTCTAAGTTTGTTCTGGGAGATGTTAGAAAATGGATTGTCTTTTCTCGTGTCTAAGATGTTTGTTTATTGACAGTAGCTATTAATTTGCAAAGGTTAATGTGTGCCCCAACTGCCTTGTAGGTGTGTGTGTGCTGCTGCTGCTGTTAGAGTTTCGTTTTTTGCATTCGCTTCCCTCCAGGCAGACAGAATCCATCATACACACAGTATGTGCTATCAGCCTGTAATTTTCCTGCACTTGTGGAAAAGTCAAGAATATAATTTTGGAGAAAACAAATGTAAATATTTAATTCCCAAAGGGCATTTTTCCATCCTCAGATTCTTCCCTTTTCTTATCACTGTTACCACCAAGTCCTTAGCTCCCACCCCAGACAAACCACATGAAAATCAGAAGTCAATGTGGCCCTAGCAAAGGGCTGGATACACACCAGTGGGCATTGCCAGTGGTGGGATGCCATGATTCCCATATCTGTTCAGGTTATATGAAGTTTAGTGGTTCTCTTCACTGCATCCCGAAGCCATTGCTTCTGTACTACAACTGGAGCCATGCGCCAACCCCAGCTTATGAGAGGCAAAATGGAAAGAGATGTTTACAGTGCACAGATCCAAGGTAAAGCTTGTCTGGAGCTCTGCCCTTCGCTGAGTTCAGTCTCCAACCATGTCTGACCTTCCTTAGCCTCATCTCTCTGAAAATGTGTCATTACTAATTTTCCAATACCTCTTTTCTAGGCAGTATGTCACAGCCTAGACGACTTGTGATATTCTATGTCTTAAGGGGGAAAGTCCTGGAGATACACTGTAAGGTTTTAATACAAGGTTTAAGACAGGAAGTGTGCTTTTGATCAATTTTAAGGCCAGTTATTATATTTCTAGCACCCAAAGTTTAACTTTATTCTTTTGCTCTTCCCTCAAATTTTTAATATTTTTATTATTTTTTTTTATTTTAAGGGCAGTGAGATACATAAAGCTTTTTACTATCTTACCCATCTGTTTCCATTTTCCAATAGTCAGCAGTGTCAGCATACACATGTTGCTGGTACAAGTTTGCAAAACTTCAACCTCTCAATTTGCAAAACTAAAACTAGGTTTATTGAGCACCTCCCTCTGTCTCCTGATCCAGCCCTTGGGCAACCACAACTCTATTTGGTATATGTAAATGTGACCATTGGACACCTAATATAAGTGCAATCACACAGTGTTAATATCTCTGTGCTTAGCTTACTTCACTCAATGCAGTCTCAAGATTCTTCCATGTTAGCCAAGCAGTGGTGATACACACCTTTAATCCCAGCACTTGGGAGGCAGAGGCAGGCAGATTTCTGAGCTTGAGGCCAGTCCATGAGCACACCAGTAGGCAGCATTCCTTCATAGCTCCTACTTGAGTCATGCCACCCCTTCTCTCAGTGATGGACTATGACCTGGAAGTGTAAGCCAAACCAGCTCTTTCCTCTCCACAGTGCTGTTGACTAGAGTGATCATCACAGCACTAGAAAGCAAACTTGAATGCCTATGGTGAGTTGAGTGGTACTTACCATCAGGATGTATCAGAATCCTGACTCGAGAGCCTGTTTCTAGATGTGAGAAGTTTTTTTGTAGATATGAAGCCATGGACTTCAGGAGATGAACATGGCAGCCCTGAATTCAAAGACAAGAATTTCAGAAAGAAACTGTCTTGTGAAGGCACTAGCAAAGATTGAAGTTATGAAACCAGGAGCCACAGAAGGCCAGAAGAGCTGGGGATTAGACCTTCCTCTGGAACTATGGGAAAATTTGTGCTTTTTGCGCTTTTGTTTAGATAACTGAGTTTGTGGTCACTTACTACAATATTCTGAGAGTTCCCTCCCCCCTCTTTCCGGCTTTCTTTCTTTCCCTCCTTTCTTTATATGGTAGATTTCCACTAATGGAAAGCACTCCTGGAATGATGTGTTCTATGGATCAGGAAGAACAAGCAGGTGGATAGCTCTTGGAGCACTTAGGAGAGAGAGAGAGAGAGAGAGAGAGAGAGAGAGAGAGAGAGAGAGAGAGAGACAGAGAGAGACAGAGACACAGAGACAGAGAGAGATCGTGTGTGTGTATGTGTGTGTACATATGTGTGTGTATGTGCGTGTGTGTACATATGTGTGTGTGTATGTGCGTGTGTGTACATATGTGTATGTACATGTGTGTGTACATGTGTGCTGACCAGGGAAGGATCAGAGTAGGGAGAACAGAAAGAGGAGCCTCCAGATCAGTAGGTCAGTGTAGAAGATTCTGGAGCTATCACCCCAAAGGGAAGCTTAGATTGTGAGGCTATAGAACTGGCAGGAGAGAAGCAGGCACTGGAATTTTTACAAACACATCAATAACTATGAACATTACTAAAGGCACTTCCTTCATTTCACTAAATGAAGGGCCTTCTCACTGGTCAGAGGCAAATGATTGCGTACACTTCCATGGAACTCTGGTGGGAATGACTAATAGTATGAGAAGCTGCCATGGAAGGGATGAAGGCAGACTTAGTAAAGACATCCTAATTAACCAATGGCATACATACTGATTTTATGCTTCATTTCTAGTGTTTCTACTAGGATGGATGGATCAAACATTTTATCAAAAGTATAAATATATTTTATTTTTCTGGATGGAAGCTGTTTTGGTGCTGGGAAACTAGAAAATGAGGGAGAAGCAGGTAATAGTTACTCTGACACACTCAGGAAAATCTCATTAATTTAGATCACAAGGGACTCCACAAAATAGACCATGAATTAATTAATTAGGGTAGCAATCTGTGGAAGTACTGCTAAGAAATATAGGACATTTTTCTGGCCAAAGAATCCCCACTCATCCCATTCACAGAAGCTATTTTATGTCAATTCATTGTAACAGTAGGATTTCCTGGATTTGGTAAAAATGATAGACTGTTTGGGACATATATTATTTACTTCATTCCATTTTAACATGAAATTGATTGCATTCTTGCCTGCTGTCAAAATCCATGGTTGAATCATTCAAACTATTGATTCCTATTCTTAAAAATGCCTTTTCTTCTTTGATTCCTACACACTGTCATGGTTGACCAGATATCCCATGTGCAGCTCTTAAATATATTGATGAATAAATATATTGACTACTAAAGTATTCTTATAGCTTTTTTTTAGTCCAGCATCTTTCATCTTTCTACCAAAGGCTGCTTATGCTCTTTTGAGTATCCTTGATTTCTTTATATCTTTGTGTATGCGTATGTGTGCATGTGTATATATGTATGTGCATGTGTCTGCCTGTGCATGTGTGTGTGTCTCTGTCTCTATCTACCAGTCTGTCTGTCTGTCTGTCTGTCTGTCTGTCTGTCTGTCTGTCTGTCTCTCTCTCTCTCTCTCTCTCTCTGTGTGTGTGTGTGTATGTGTGGGTACATGTGTATATATGTGGTACCTCATGCACTTATGGAGGCCAGAGGTACACAGACACCAGTTACTTTTCCTTTGTCACTTTCCATTTTATTGATGTATTTAAAAATAGGTTCTCTTTCTTTTTCCTGGAACTTACTGGGTTGGTACTCAGAAAGCCTTAGGGATCCACCTGTCTCTGTTACCATGGTTCTGGGAATACAGAGACAACATACTGTGCCTAGCCATCTATGTGGGTGCTGAAGATCAGGATCATGCTCTTCCAGCTGTGTGACAAGCCCTTTACCAACTGAGCTGTCTCCCTACCTATCAATGTCTATTCCACCTCTAACCAGTATACTCACTCTAGTAGGTTTTTGGGGACACAGCGCCCTCTTCATTGTATCCTGGCAGCTTTGGTAGAAGACCTCTACTTGTCAGTTTCTGCTGCTATACTTGACTTGCTGGGAACATACATAGATACACAAATAATCACCATGTCTGTGCTTATTAACCTTTTCTTTCTGTGTTAGAGTTAGCTTAACCCTGAACTTGGCTATGATTAAGCACTAATGAAGCACTCTGAATCATAGGGAGAAAAGTGTCAGGAGAGGAACTATGTGGTTTTAGAGCAGAGGTGGTGCTGCTGCAGTTGGGGACTGTTCCCTTGTCAGTCGATAGAACACTCTACAACCCCCTTCTTTCCTCTGTCCTCTTGCTTGTATCTGTCTCTGTCCTTTGCTTTCTCTTCTGCCTCCATGTCTTAGAAATTGAGCACAATAAAACCTTTCTTCCAAAGCTGCCCCTCTGGTGGGTGATGCCTGTCTCTCTGGAGTTCCCTCCTGACTGCACCTGAGGTTTCTGGGCAGTCTTTCTCTCTACTTGAGAACATGAGCATCTTCATCAGACAGGTTGTACTGCCCACATCTATGTATGTCTGCAGCTGGGCTTGCTTTGGAGTCTTTACCAAATAGCTCCTATGAATGGTAGAGAAGACAGAAAGCCACCTGAATACACAGAAGAATACCCCTATCTTCCATGGGAGCTCCTAGCTCTTCTTATGGTCAAGGGCCTTTGTATCTTAGGTTGCAGGAACAATCTAATGCAAGAAGGGTTTATCTTAGCTTTGTATGGAACAGAAAGAAGAGGAGTACCCCACCCCAAGTTTTAGGCTGCTTATGTAACAGGAGGAGGGCACTTTTTTGAACATGGCTGCTCTAAGTGGCCATCTTTCATTGCTCAGCCAGCATTTTCAATTCTATCCTCACTACCTTTGGCTACCTATGACTTTATTTCTAGAAACAGAAGGAAGGTAGAAGAGGGATGAGTGTGTAGCTCAGTTGGTAGAGTAGTCACCTAGCATGGACAGTACCCAGGGTTCCATTCCCAGTATAGCATAAAGCTGAGTGTTATGGTGTATGTCAGTAACTGCAGCACTGGAGGGTCAGAAGCAAAAGAATCAGGAGTTCATCTTTGTGTATAAGGTAAGTTCAAGGGCAGGCTGGGTTGCCTAAAACCAAGTTTTAAAAACAAATAAGGAAAGGGGCAAAAATCAAGGATACAAACAGAATTGAAGGTGGCTGAGAGCTATCTGTTCTTTGTGGTTTAAATTAAGGTTTGGGAAAAATGATGAGTTTTGCACAGTCAAGGAAATGAGCTGATTGGAAGAGTTAAGACAGATAGAAAAAGCAGAGATTTGAAGTAGCATTCTGAAAGACAAAGAAGGGATGGATCTATGTTTATCCAGAGGTGAGATGAAGAAGTAAGGGTAGGAGGAAGTCAGGAAGACATAGTCTCCTCTATTGAGAGGAGAGAGTTTTATGGTATGTGTGTGTGTGTGTGTGTGTGTGTGTGTGTGTGTGTGTGTGTGTTTGTGTGTATGTGTTGTTTGAATCCAGGACAGTTTTTCTTCAGCCCTCTTTCTATCAGAACTCAGAATAGGATCAATTTTCAAGGATCTCTTTCTTTTTCTTTTTTCTTATTTTATTTTATCATTTGTAGCAGCCCATTTTGCAGCAGGACACCCTCCTGTTGGTGAGCCAGATCTACTGAGGAAGAGATAAGAGAAATTTATTCCTGCTAAGTCTTCCATGAATACCTGGTGGATTTGGAAAGGGAAATACAAGTTGGCAGTGCTGTCTACATAGAGCAGGGATCTTGTGGCTGTAGACACTGTATAATTAAGTGCAAATTCCCCGTGATTTTTCAGAGTCTGAAAATAATGTCTAATGAAGGTAGAGAAAGAAAATCTATTAAGCTTTTCTGAAGGATATTGATCAAATGTACACATAGTCAAGCTCTCCCTAGGGAAGCCTGGTGGCCAACTGGAATGCAGGATGGCACTTTAGTTTAGACTCCATTATTGGGTATATCCTTAGCTTGGTATGAGTTGATGTTCCTCCCTTTTGAAGAGAGTGATATGTTCTTGAATGGCATTCTTGCCTGCATGTTGTTGCCTGGACCATCTTAAACCTCTTTCCATTAAAAGGGCCTTGAGACCTGCTCCAGTTTACACTTTGAATAAGTAGAAGTCTTCAGCTTTCCAAACCTGTGACCACTGTACAGCATCAGGCGCACGCGTGCATATGTGCGCATGCACACACAGACACACACACACACACACACACACACATACACACACACACTCGTGCACCACCACCATAACTAACAACAACAACAACAAACCAAAGCCAAAATCAACAAAAACAAACAAAAATAACAACAATAAAACCATATCTTCATTCATCAGTCTTCTCCCTCCTCTCTCCTTTCCCCCATTCCTTGTGGCTTGAGCTGGAAATCCCCATTCTGTAGGCTCTGTCTACAGCTCTAATTTTTCTATGGAGCCCACTGACTACACAGCATGTGCCTCTAGACTTTAGCAAGCACTAGAGCACTAGCCAAGAAGGTAAAAGTGTGGAGAGCTGTTCCAAGAGTGAGAGATCTTATAAACAAGCCCTCATTTGGCTAAGCTTACTGCTATTGGTTGTTTCCGCATTTGGTGACCTATCCATTTTTGCCACGTGGCCCATTGGGATTGGCAAAGCTTGGGAATACTTAATGGCCGAGGGTGGGCCAGAAGGCGGGGCTTAGATGGCAGGAAGGCGGGGCTTAAGTAACGGCTTCCCAGAGGCAGGAGAAGCAGAAGAGGCAGAAGAAGCAGGAGGGAGAAGCAGGAGGGGGAAGACTGTTACAACGTTCCTGAATAAACTGCTGAAAGGAAGAGCTCGAGTTTTGTCTTTCTTGCTGGTCAGGGCAGACGCGACAGTTGGAGGCCTGGACGGGGAAAAACCTCTTGAGAATCAGAACCTTTTGCAGTCAGGGCAGCTGGCTTGGTAAGTTCCCAGGTAAGTTGGGGCAATAAGGACCTCGGAAGTAGAGGCTATAAGGAGTAGTGAACTGAAAGTAAAAGAAAAGTAACAAAAAAAGGGTAACAAAAGTAACCATGGGTGCTTTGGAATTGCACCCAATTTTTCTGGCTCTCCAAGAGCTGTTATTGTCAAAAAATTTAGAAATCAAGAAAAGTACACTGGAGAGGTTCCTTAGTGAGTGTGACACTGCTGCCGGTTGGTTCACAGTGTCTGGGAACCTCACTCTTTCATGTTGGGATAAGTTAGGGAAGGATCTAGATTTCTCCTGGGACCAGGGTATTTTGAAAGCAGGGGTACGACCTGTGTGGAAGCTCGTTAGGAGCTGTTTGGAAGATCAGTGCAGTTGTAAAGCCGTGGAAGAGGGGAAAGCCGCATTAGAGCAGCTGAAGGAAGAGCAATCTGTGAAGTCAGAGAAGGGCGCTTCAGACACCGAGTGGTCTGATACAGATGAGAAATTACAGGTTTTGATTGAGAAGATTGAGAGACGCTCTATTAAAGAGAAGCGCAGGAAGAAGGGCCCAGAGACTGACACAGGCCCCTCAGGATGCGTGCCGTCAGTGCCTCCCCCCTATAATCCAATCAACAGTGGGTGTTCAGGCCACTCCTTTTACCCAGAGGTTTGGCGAGCGGTGAGGTCAGAGCTCCAGCTCGCCTGCCCAGATTTTCAAGATGCTCAAGGAAAAAGATATGAGGAACCACTCAATTTTAAAGTAATTAAATCATTGGCTGAATCTGTTCGTACTTATGGCATTACTGCCTCTTTTACTTTAGCTCAGGTGGAGGCTCTTAGTAGACATTGCATGACACCAAGTGACTGGAGTGGTTTGGCTCGCACTTATCTGAGCCCAGGGCAGTATTTGGATTGGAAGGCATTTTTGATTGAGTATGCTAGTGAGCAAGCTGCTGCAAATCATGCTGCAGGAAATCCTGCCTGGGATCAAGATATGCTACTAGGACAGGGTAGATTTGCTAATCAACAGACAGGCTATCCAGTGCAGGTGTTTGAACAAGTTAACCAGATTGCCATAAAAGCTTGGAAGTCTTTACCAAATAAAGGGGATGTGAGTGGTAATCTTACTAAGATCTTACAGGGACCCATGGAGCCATTTTCAGACTTTGTAGCTAGATTGGTAGAGGCTGCAGGCAGAATCTTTGGTGATCTTGATGCTGCTATGCCATTAATCAAGCAGCTGGTCTATGAGCAGTGTACAAAAGAATGCAGAGCTGCCATTACTCCTTACAAGAATAAGGGGCTGGAGGCCTGGATGAAAGTGTGTAGGATGGAGTGCATTTTCATGAGTTCTTCTATGGAAATGGCTAAACAGTTCCATCAAAATTTTCATGTAAATGCTAAGACATTACAACAAAAATTTCATCTGTCTCGAGCTGATGCCCGACAGGTGGTCTTGTATTGTCCTCAATGTATAATCCATCATCATCCCCGTGGCATGGGTGTCAATCCATGGGGCTTGTCTCCCCTTCAGATCTGGCAGATAGATGTGACACATGTTTCTGAATTTGGAGCTTTAAAATATGTTCACGTATCTGTAGATACATGTTCTGGGATCATTCATGCCACCCCTTTGAGTGGAGAAAAGGCATGCAATGTCATCTCGCATTGCCTAGAGGCATGGGCTGCTTGGGAGAAACTCCAGAAGCTAAAAATAGATAATGGAACTGCCTATACAGCTCAAACCTTTATGTCATTTTGTAAACAGATGGAAGTTCATGTTTCCCATGGACTGCCATATAATCCTCAAGGGCAGGGCATCGTGGAGCATGCATATCACACTCTTAAAGAACTTTTACAAAAACAAAAAGGGGGAATTGGCCAAGGCCATACCCCAAAAGAAAGAATTGCCCTTGCTCTTTTTACCTTAAATTTTTTAAATTTGGATGTAGATGGCCTTTCTGCTGCGGATCGTCATCAGTGCAGCAGAGGTTCCTTGAAGGGATTTGTGAAGTGGAAGGATGTGATCACGGGCATATGGCATGGTCCTGATCCAGCGTTGGCATGGGTGAGGGGATCTGTTTGGGTTTTTCCTCAGGATCGTTTGGAGCCTCTGTGGGTCCCTGAGCGATTGACACAGAAGTATGCCACGCAGAATGGAGAGATCATGCCTGAGAGCCCTGTGCACCCTTCTTCTTCTGTTCCTGGTGGAGAGCCAAGTGGAGCCGAGATGGGGGATTCTGTTGGTGTTTTCAAGACCAATGCCTATATGACACAATGCTTGAGTGTTTCCTCACTTTTTTAGTACCAATAGAAGTTTAGATGTTCCATTTTTGCCTTTAGATTGGTTGGTCTCCTATTGCTGGTCTGCCTTATGGGCCTGTGGTATATATGCAGGATCAGGTTCACTCAGAGAAGGAATGCAGCCATGATTGTGCAAGCATTTACGGCCATTGAGGCAGGACAGTCTCCCCAGGCATGGCTGGCAGTCATGCAAAAATGATCGTCACGTTCAGGCTGCAAGGTGAAGCACTGCACTCCGGGTCAGCTTCTAGCAGGCCCGAGAAGAGCACGTCTGATTGCATGCGGGTTGGTACCCCAGACCCCACCTCTGAGAAAAAGGTATTGGACGGGTCTGGTACTCTTTGGGTGGATGACACCTAAATGAGGATCAGTACAATGTCCCTGTTTCCACCATCAGAGATCAGACCTCTACTCTTGCCTGTTTCATTTAAAAACTAAAAGGGGGAACTGTGGAGAGCCGTTCCGAGAGCGAGCAGTCTCATAAACAAGCCCTCATTTGGCTCAGCTTGCTGCCATTGGTTGCTTCCGCATTTGGTGACCTATCTGCTTTTGCCATGTGGCCCATTGGGATTGGCTAAGCTTGGGAGTACTTAATGGCTGAGGGTGGGCTGGAAGGCAGGGCTTAGATGGCAGGAATGCGGGGCTTAGATGGAGGAAGGCGGGGTTTAAGTAACAGCTCCCTGGAGGCAGGAGAAGTAGAAGAGGCAGAAGAAGCAGGAGGGAGAAGCAGGAGGGGGAAGACTGTTACAACCTTCCTGAATAAACTGCTAAAAGGAAGAGCTTGGGTTGCGTCTTTCTTGCTGGTTGGGGCCGATGCTACATCCAAGGATCTGATATAAGACAAAAGAGAGTTGAACACTCTTCTTGGGTACCAGAAATGCTGTTCCTTTCTTTGGCTTGCTTGGGTACAGTTCACCCAGTTTCTTGTGAAGATCTGTCTTCTTCTCTATTCAGTGCTAAGCACAGTATTTAGCAGACCACCCCACTTCCTAGTACCTTCTTGTCTCTTACACTAAATACTCTTTCCTTTTCTTCATGTTACTTGGTAAAAGCTCCCACCTATATATAGTCCCAGTGTCCTTGTAGCATCTACACTGTCAGAAGGAGAGCAGAGTCTGGAGAGTTTTGGTCCATTGTAATTTTAGTTTTTTTTAAATTAAATATTTTCTTTTATTACATTTCAAATGTTTTCCCCTTTCCTGGTTTCCCTTCTGAAATACCCTTTATTCTCTACCCCCTCCCCCACCCAATTTTAGTTTTTTTAGCATCTATTTTTAATCATGGTTTTTAAATACTTTAACCTCCCTTATAGCCCACCACCCACCAAAGGTAGTAGAAAAGAAAAGATATGGGGGACCTGTTTAGAAATGGTTCTTTGGAGCAACTCTCACCTGTTTTTGTCTGAAAATAGGCAGTTTAGTTCATACATTAGCAGCAGCAGTTTGATCCACTAGAAAACATTTCATGAATACACCAGCATTCTAGTTTGGTAGAATCAGGATTACAAAAAAACATTGTTAAATCAACACTGTTAAAATCAACAGTCATGGTACTACCTAGTAGACACAGGCAGGTCTCAGCCTTGGCACAAGTCAGCAGGAGAAACCATGGCCAACAAGAACACCAGGAGATGTTCTTAGCTGTGCTTCTCTCAGAGAAGTGAAGATCAGTGAAGATTAGAGACCAACAACTGTAGCTAGCTCTATAGCAAGCCTAGCTCATCCTCTGTCATTGACCATCAAGTCCTATTTATATTCCTCTAAACATCATGTGTCCTCCACCAATGGATCTTGCCTTAGTACATGTCTTGTCTCAGCATGTGCATCTGTCTCAGCTGACATGACTCCGCCAATCAGCCCAAATTCTCAGAAGTGGCAAGAAATTACAGAACACCATCCAAAGTTTTATGGTGTGTTTCTCTCTATGGAGTCCCCACAGATAGAGCTCAACTACACAATGTAAGGTGGACCAATGTTGTAGATGGATTTGTGCAGCTCGTATTTTTATATTAATTCTGCTCTCCCAGGAGGGGTTGTCTGGAATGAGGAATAAGTCATATACTCAGGTGGCTTCTTGTGAACCTCCACAAATGAACAACTGGACCAACCACTGGGTGAGGAAGGCGGGACTTCCAGGTTGGATGGAGGAAGAGAGGATGCAGGAGGGAGTTAGGTCTTTTTGGGTGGGAACAGTGTGAAGACAAGATAGAATTACTGGTGATACAGCACCTCAGGATCTCCTGGAAGACTGATAATTACAGATGCTCTGCCTACTGCTCCATGAGCAAATGTGTCTCCTAGAATCATCTGATTGCTCAGAAAACAAGGTCTTCATATTTAAGGAATTCTGAGTAATCACCCCACTTTGGGGCTCTGTAGACTAAAGTGGATTTAGATTTAATAAATTATGCTTACAAAATTAGGATTTTAGTTGCAACTAGCAATTGAGTTACTATTATTTCTGAACTAAATCTGTGTGGTGTTTTCCTTCACACAGCAGTTCGACTGGATTCAAGAGAGAAAGGTATGGCGGCAAAGCATGGGTTTGCCAGATGTACACCACAAAGGCTGTGGCGGATTTGAAGCTTGGTGCTGTATGGTAGCGACCCACCATACTACTTAGCAAGCTGGGTAGAGACATTGTGGGAGCTCTGGGCCAGAGAATCTCCTCAAGATAAAACAGGTTGGCCATTGCTAGCCAGTGTATGGCTGGCCAGGCCCACCAGGTCAGAGAATAGCAGGGCATAGCCCAGGAACATAGTTTCTTTTTAATATTTCCAGCAACAGACCAATACATGTTTGGTTTTAGCAAAGAATCTTTGATCATGTGTTCGTTCATATACTTGCTTTAGCAGAACATCTTTTTATCTGTGTCTGCTGAGCTAAATGTTCCTTCACGAGTCTGCTTAGCCTTTCACCTGTGTCCATTTCAGCTTAAAGTCCCTTCATGTGTTTGCCACAACAAAACACCATCCAACCAACTTTCCAAAGAACTCTTAAGTTTCCACTTTAGTCTACAGAGCCCCAAAGTGGGGTGATTACTCAGAATTCCTTAAATATGAAGACCTTGTTTTCTGAGCAATCAGATGATTCTAGGAGATATGGAACAGTAGGCAGAGCATCTGTAATTATCAGTCTTACAGGAGATTCTGAAGTGCTGCATCTGAAAGACAGCTGAGTTGGATGAAGATGTATTTTAAACACAGAGAAGGAAACTAATAGAAGGAATGTTTGGAAAACAGGTAGCATTTGGAAACCTCACAAGACCAAATGGACTTCCCAACCCCACAGTCTCTCCACTCTAGCTAGGCTAAACTGTGGGAGGTCCTTGTGGATGTCAGTGCTGATTTTACAAAGCCACAGCCTGGACACTGACTGCCACTGTTACATGCAGTTGATAGTATCAAGCCTCCACGAAGTGATTGGATCAAGCTTATTGACAAGATTCAGAGCTAGCAATGGCAGATGACACAGTTTGTGTTCCTGTGCCATTGTCACATGATAGGAATATGCTCCATCTAATCAATCCTTTTCCATGGACCAAGTCATCTCTTGTTTCATGCCTCACTTTGTTTTCTCCCAAGATTTCCCTAACATTTTTTCCCCTTTATGCCTCTCCTTTAACCATGCCTCACTGTGAGCTGTGCGTGCTTTTGTCTTATCTGGTCTCATTCTTGACAGCGTACTCTGGAGGTTCTGGCTCCTCATATCCCAGCTATGTGTCACATGGATTCTATATGTCATTGTACACAGTATTCTCCAGGATCTCCCATGTTCTTTCCATGAGAGAATCCTGTGGTTTCAGGAGATAATAGGCATGAGGTGAATTCATTTCAGAAACAGATAGAAGAAAGAAAAAGGGTTTTGAGATGAGGGAGCTGTTTGGAGGCATTATGGCTGGGGAGGGGAGGAGCTTTAGTTTTATTTTCTGTTCTTTTGATAAAATAAGCTGACAAAAGCAACTTAAGGGAGAAAGAGTTTATTAGCTCACAATTCCAGGTTATAGCCAATGACGTTGGGAAGTCATATTGGCAAGAACTTGCTCATGTACACAAGAGTAGAGAGCAGTAAATTAATGCATACATGCTTGTGTTCTCTCCATGTTAGGATTTTGTCAACATGACTCAATCGAGAGTCATCCAGGAGAAAAAAAAATCCCAATTTGGAAAGTGCCTCTATTAGACTAACCTGTGGACAAACCTGGGCAGCACTTTCTAGATTAATGATTGACATGAAAGTGCCTAGATCACTGTATGTGATGTCAGTGGTCATGCCTCTCCTGGAAAGATGGTCCTAGGATTTTGAAAAAAAGCAAGGTAAGGAAGCCATAGAGAGCAAGTGAGTAGGCAGCATTAGTTTGTGGTTTCTGCTTCAGATTCTGCCTCAAGGTTCCAGCTTCTACTCCTGTCATGGTGTCTGTGTTTGAGGGACTGTGATAGGATGTATAAGCAAAATAAACCCCTTTCTTTCCCAGGTAGCTTTTGCTTTGATGTACTGAATTCAGCATGGCTTGATCCTGGAAACTTAACTGAGGTGCCAGAGAAGAAAGAAAAGAGCACAAGCATGCATGCATGTACACACACACACACACACACACACACACACACACACACACACATGATCCAGACCAGAAGAAGCCTCTGTACCTCAGTGGGTGAAAGGCTTTTTCAATTATCCATGGGCCTAAGGCATTGGTCCTCGAATGGCCATGCCTTTGTCAGCAATACATGATCACACAGGAATTTACCTGCCTTTATGTATTCACTCAAGGTTTCTCCCACTACCCATAGCCAAAGGAAGCAAGCTAATACATTATCCCTTTCATTAAGTCAAAGATCATTCACAGGGAATGTCCCTTTCCACATTAGACAAGTCCTCCCATCTTAGTTATCATAATCAAGATACACTCCCTCCTGACATGCCCACAGACAACCCCTCATGAGATTCCTGTCTTAGGTGGTTCTAAAGTGAATCGAGATGACAATTAAAAGTAACCAGCACAGAAGTAGAAGAGGCATCACTCCCTTCCTCCATCCCAGCAGCCTTCAGTGTGAAGAGTATTAGTAGGGATATGCCATACCAGGAAGACAATCTGAGCCATTTTAGTTGTAAGCTTTTATATCATTGCCAGGTTGACTCTCCATCATACCATTGAGTAGCTGAGACCTTGAGATCCCTGATGTGCCCTTGTAGGCTATTTCCCTGTGTAGACTATCAGATTATGAATGGCTTGCACTGGATCTGACCTCTTAAATGCCGACTGCCAGCTCTTGCAATTTTCCTAGTAGAAGCCGAGAAGAATATGCCAATAAAATCACTCATGGGACAAAGAACTCTGGGCTATTTTGATTTACATTAATGTGCACTGTTGTTTGTCAAGTGTATGTTGAGCTTCTCTTCAAATATCAGGCTGTAAATAAGATGAGCTTATTTGCCTAGAGAGTACCAGTCTCTGTACACCTACTCTGATAATTAGCCCAGTGAGATCAATATGGTGGAAACTAAAGGCCTGACAGAATGAGCAATAGTGTGGCTGGCCCTTTGATTTAACCTTGATGAACAACAGCAAGGAGGTAGAGGTGGTTTGATAGCTACTTGCAAGTAACTGATAGATTATTCTTTCAAATTCAATACAGAGATGTCTGTTCTCTCCTGCTCCAATTAGAACCAAATCATATTTTGTCACAGTTGAGGGTAAATGAAAAAACTCTCTACCATGGCATCTTATAACCTTTAGGAACATTTTATATTCATATTAAACCTTTGATTTTAAGATGCCCAATTTGGATTTTGTTTAGCTGTTTTGTTTTTGAGGTAGGATGTCTCAGGTAACTGATGTTAGTCTTGACCTTTCTATGCAGCCAAAGATAACCTTGAACTCCCATCCCCCCTGCCTTCACCTTCTGGTGCTGGGATAACAAGTACTATTTCCTACCATGCCTGGCTCAGATACCAGGTATTGTGCAGTTGTAATCATAGGTCACTGATGTTTTTGGTAAAAATCATGTTTTTTAATTTGGACTCAGATCTTTAGAGTAGAATCCTTCCTTAGGTCAAGTGTATAAATGATGCAGTTTTATACACAGCAGAGATATAAATTAATAACCTCCATCTCTAGATTAATAAGATATAGATATACAGTCAGATATGACATTGTTTTCCTGGTGATCATTTTCAGTCTTCTGTTAAAAAGTACAGTGTGATTTTGTAGGTTACAGCTTCATGTATGTGAAAGTCTTTAAAATAGCATATAAAATTTTGCAAGAATCTCTGAATGCTGTTTCTTTATTCTCTCCCATAGAGCATGACTGTAGTTACACAAAGATTTTTCAGTCAGGCTCTTAATAAGGTCTGTTGCTTACTACCATGTTGTAGCCACCAGTCTATTTCTATTAGTCCTTGGTTCAGGTAGATTCTACTGATTAGAAGCATCAACACTCTCCCAGTGCCTGTCTGGAGAATGTGATGTAACCTTGCCATCACATCTTGGCTGGGCCCTACCTTGATGGAATTCATTTGTTTGGGAGCTTTTACAGAACAGCCCCACATTTAAAAAAATCTGGCAGAAATAATTAACATCTTCTGCATGTTCTTTTGCTTTGAGCTTGGCCAGTGTTTTCAGGAGAATGAGCAGTAGTGGGGATTGTGTTGTTGATGGCTAGGGAGTTAAACACAGCTCCTCTGGAGAGATGAGTGGGATCCAGGGCACAAACCTGGCTATCAAGCACCTGCACTGCTTACCGTTCACAGTATGAACTGTACATTTCTTTATGAGTATGGGAACATGTGTATTTGTGCATCTACAGTGCATCCCAGGCACTATGCATCTGTTTTACTTTTTAAGACAGTGTTTCACTATATAGCCCTGGTTGGCTTGGAACTCAATGCATAAACCAGGCTATTCTTGTAGATATCGAGAACTAGTTGTATCTGCCTCCTGCATGGTGGGATTAGAGGTATAGGCTATCTCACATGGTTACCTTTGTGATTTGGAAGTAAAGTCTCTCACTAGCCTGGTGATCCTTAAATAGATTGGGCTGGCTGGTCAGTGAGCCTCAGAGATTCACCGGTCTCTGCCTCCACTAATGTTGGATTACAATTGTGTGCCTCTATGCATAGACTTTTTTTTTTTTTAATTTGGAGTTTTGTTATTGAGTACCTATCTAGAACTTGCACACAACCTTACAATACTCATCTCACCACCTTCCATCCCCCTCCTTTCTTTCCCTGGTGTGATGGTTAATTTTGTTTCTTAATTTGTTGATTGAGAAAGAAAGACAAACTCCTAATGTAGGCTGTGCAATTCCATGGGCTAGGGTCCTAGACTGAATAGAGAGGAGACTGTGAGCTGGGAGCAACAGTTTGTTCCCCTTTGCTTCCTAACTGTGGATGTAATGTGACCAACCATGCTGAGCCCCCTGCCATGCCTTCCCCATCATGATGTATTATATCCCTTAGAACTGTAAATCAAAACACACCATTCCTTGAGTTGCCTTTGGCAGGTATTGTGTCACCAGGGATTACTACCACCATGAACTCTGCAAGCCTCTCCACCTAATGGGCTGACACCTTCCAGAACAAAAAAAAAAAAAAAAAAAAAAAAAAAAAAAAAAAAAAAAAAAAAAGCACAATAAATTTCTCCTCCCCTAAATTTCAGTCAGGTATTTGTCATGGTGATGAGAAATGTAGCCTGGACCCGTTTCCTATACATGGATACTAAATCGCTGGAGGGTTTAAAGGATAATGGTTTTTAAAAGTCACTTCTAGGAAAGGGTACTTCTATGGATGAGGGGTGAGTAAGTGGAGCTTGGAGAAGGAGTTTAAACATTGGGTCTTCAGTGAGAATACCCCCATGTTCTCAGGCTTCAGGGAATCTCCTCTTTCTAAGCTTCAAATGCAATGCACAGTCCTGAAGCTAGTCTCCTGAGGCTTTTCTTGCATCAGAAGAATTACCCTCACATTCAGACCGTTGAGTTCTATGATTGCAGAGTACTGGGGTACATGGCCTTTTCTGTTTAGTACCTGTGCCATAATGAATATGAGGTCATCACAAGTGAAAACCAAAGCATGTACCTGAGGAGGACATACTAAGTCTCTGCAGAGAGCAGACTATTCTTGGGTCTCCTTGGGTCTACTCCTTTAGAGCCATACTTCCGTTCAACATGAAGGGATGGCCAGACGCAGACAGTTCTTGCATGTGCTCATTTCCTTCATGTATTCCGACAGTCTACCTCAGTTTGTGTCAATCCTCTGATGGAGGAGAAAAAGAAAGTATTGGGAGCTGCAGGAATCTGCACCTGGTTTGTTTGACGTAGACAAATGCTTCTCAGGAGGATGATGTCATTTCTACCATTTATAATTTTACCAATTTAAGAAATGAAAGTTCAGAAACTTTCATTTGCCCAGAGACACAGATCAGGAAATGGGGAAGTGACATTTAAACTCTGGCTGTCTTTGTGACAGATCAGAGCCATTTTCCGGTACTCTGCAAGGCTTTCCCATGCCCCACTGGTAGTTGGGTTTTAATAAAGGATAATATTTATGAAGCCTTTGCCATCTATACTCATTGTATATTCTGTGCCTTCTCAATAATCCCATGGGGGAAGATTTTTTAGCTACCCTGCCAACTCATATTTTACAGATGAGAAGATTATATGGCAGGAACAGTAAGGAACTCACTGGAAGGGATGCAGTTAATAAGAGTCAGAGTTAGAATTTTCAGTACATAACCAACTTGCTGCACATAATGCCCTGTTCCTTCTGGTTTTGACTCAAATCTTCTTAGTCTGGTCATAAGTCTCATCTTTGTTGATAAAGTAAAGCAATTATCTTGAGTGTTTTTGCCTCAGATTTTCAATAATTCATGCATTCCTCTCCCTAATATGTTACTGAGGAGAACTTATTTGCCACATGGAAAACAAAGGATGATCCATTCTTCTAAAATATGAGCAGCCATGAGCAAACCCTAAATCTTCTTTTCTTGTATTCATCTATGCAAGACCTGGGGGCAGTTAGGTCTTTATAAAACCTGTTTATAAACCCCATCTCTCCTCTCTGCTGGCAGTACCTTGGTTGAATCAAATTCCCAGACAGACCGTAGTTCTTGTTCCCTGCCATTCCTCCACTCACAGCCCTGATTGTCTGCAAGTCTCAAGTGGAAGGATGCTCATTCCGTATAATTTAGAGGCAGAGGCAGTGTGAATAGCTCGATGATTTAATTAAAGGATGTAAAAGTGGGTGTTTGGCTGACAGCTGATGGACACCTCTGCTATGGATCTTTGCTTAGTCTCCTGGACTCATTTGCACAAATCTCAGGTGGAGATTCTGTTGTGACCACAGTAAACAGTCTTTGTTCTGACTGTGTGGGTCAATTAGCAGGTAATTTAGATGAAAACTTGTGTCAATACAACATGATCTCTGTCTGTCATTTCTTATTTTTTTCTTTCCCTACTCCTTTATTATGTCTTTTAAGATATCTCCTTGGCAGGAATACTGAGATGGGGAGGAGTAGAGAATCTTTTCTTTTACTTTTCAGTAGGCAATTTCTAAAATAGCAGCCATGTTGCATTTCTAAGCAGGGTAATACAACCCAGTGTGGCTTTCCAAACAGAGTGATTGACAAGCCAGAATGGGAAATGCATTTCTAGAGATCTAACCAATGATATACCCTGAGCAACATCAGGTCCAGCAAGTTGGACACAAGATTGGAATTTCTTTATGTCTCCACTCACTCTCCTACTGGGTGGGCCTATACAATGGAAGCAATACTTAAGATGAAGGAAAGAGAAGGAATAGCCAATCTCCTTCCATTCTGGAAACCATAGAAATGTCTCTCACCATCCACACCCTTTTCTAGGCCCTCTAATTCTGTGCATCTCATTAAGACCACACTGGACTCCAGGGCTGCAGACAGTTCTCTTTCACACTTGGTTGTTGGCATCTCAACTAAGGGATTTCTTGGCAGCTACTCAGTGTGCTCCCTCAGTGTGAGGAAGACATGGCTCTAAAAACAGTTATGCTCATGGGTCTAGGTGTCACTGGTGACAAGGATAAGACACAGTAGAAGGATTTTTCAGTGATGTTGTGATTATTCAAAAGCCATTGTCTTTTCCCCATTATGTCTTCACCTTCAGGATGCACTGTGCATCTGGCTGACCCATGATTTGAATTCTGCTTGCCTTTCTTCTGGCATCAACTGAAACTTAAGGGTATGGGCTCTCCCCTCTGCTTAGGGGCAGGGTCTTCTGAAGCTGTCTTGCCATTTCAACAAAGCTCAAAAAGTATTTTCCCCTAGTGGAAACTTAAAATGCAATGGAGAAAGGAACAAACGTTAAAGGCCTGTCAGGTGCTACACGGGGTGCTAAGATCCTTTGGGTATTATCATGTGTGTATATATTTGTATGCGTGTGTATCTGTATGTACGTTTACTACTTATAAAATATCTAATTCTGTTTTATGTGGGTATTTTGCTTGTGCATATGCACGAACACTATGTTTGTACCACGGAAGACAGAGAGGGCTTAGGATCCTCTGTAACTGGAGTTCTGGACAATTCTGAGCCACCATGTGGCACTGGAAAACAGAAGGGTGCTCTGCAAGAGCAACACATGTCTTAACCACCTAGCTATCTTTCTAGCTTCACAACCCTATTTTTTTTTTTTTTTTTGAGGCAAGCTGCCTAATGGAACCTGGAGCTCACTAATTGGCTAAGATGATTGGCCAGAGCACACTGGGGAGCTCCCAGTCTCTGCTCCAGCATTAGGATTGCATTATATGACACCAAGCTTGGATTTTATGTGTCTGAGACAATCTCAGACCTTTATGTGCCTGCAGTAGAAACATTACCTACTGAGTCTTCTTCCAAGCCTCTGAGATTTGAATTCTAATTTGAATCTTAGTTTTATCTTTCTTCTGAACTCCATAGTCTATTCTTAAACACTGTACCCAAACACTTCAATAATTAACACCATGTTGATTGCCACTTAAAAAGTATTAGAGGTCCCAATGCAAGTCCTCACTTATGACCTGCTGTTAGGTCTCCTGCATTTCCCAGGGTATGGTCACAGTTATACATGCTTCCTTCAGGTCAGTCACATCCCAGGTTACTCCCACTAGTAAAAATGAAAGCAAAGCAACCTTGACTCTTCTCATCTTGTTTAATTATCCTGGTTGAATATAAATGTGCTATTAACGTATACCTTCTCTTGGCTCATATTTCTCATCTTGATTCCCTCAGTTGGGCTTTTTCTGCCCCTAAGTAACTCTTACATACTCCAGTGCTTTAGAAATAGCCTTCTCCAAGCTAATGACATGAAAATAAGGAGTAATACATACTCAATTGTACATAATAGGGCTGTAATTCCACGAGGGATGCCTGAGTGCTTTGCTAATGCCATGAGAAACTCAATGGTTCCAACTCCACATAGGGAGCGATGAGCTAGCCTTCCTGCAGGATGAAGCTAGCAAAGGGACTCTAGGGAAAGGTGCAGGAAGGGAAACAGGGGCCTGAGGAGGGCCGACTGCTCCTTTAGAATGTCCTGTCTGTAACGTAGTCTTTCCTTATTGTTATTATCTTCTCCCTTTAAGAAGAAATAAGGCTGCAGGCAGGCTCAGGAAGATGGCTCAGTCAGCAAAGAGCCTGCTGTATAAGCAGGAAGTCTTGAGCTTAACTCTCTAGTAACTGTCTATGTAAGAAAACCTGGGAGCTCTGGTATGTGCTTGCCATCCAGATGTTGGGGAGGCAGAGACAAGCAGATCCTTAAACCTTCCTGCCCAGCCAGCCTGTCAATTGGAGAAAACCAGATTTGTAAGAGTCCCTGTTCAAAGATAAGGTGCAGAATGCTAGGGCAGAACACACAGGATCAACTCTGGTCCCTTCATGCATGTGCACACACATGCACACATATGCTCACTATACATGGAAGTTTTTTGTTTTTTGTTTTGTTTTGTTTTGTTTTTAAAGAATGAAACCCTAGAAGACTTCTCACAGCTGTGTCCAAGTCTTTCACACTGTGATACAAAATTATCTACAAAGTTCAGGCTTAAGAACTCTGCAATCCTTTCCTTCCTCCAGTAAATTACAAAGTTGACCTTTATGTTGTCAGTGAGTTTGGGATGTTCATGGTCTATGGTGCTTCCTTGGGGCAGTTTTGATGTGTTTGGCCTGTGCTACCATCAAAGACTATGATGGCATAGTCTGTGATGTATATGTTCAGCCCAGGGAGAGGCACTATTAGAAGGTGTGGCCTTGTTGGATTAGGTGTGTCACTGTGGGTGTGGGTTTTAAGACCCCCATCCTAGCTTCCTGAAGTCAGTATTCTGCTAGCAATTTTCAGATGAAGATGTAGACTCTCAGCTCCTCCTAAACCGTGCCTGCCTGGATGCTGCCATACTCCCACTTTGATGATAATGGACTGAACCTCTGAACATGTAAGCCAGCCCCAATTAAATGTTGTCCTTATATGAGTTGCTTTGGTCATGGTGTCTTTTCAAATCAGTAAAACATTAACTAAGCCAGTATCTGTGGCCCACATCATGGCAGAGATCCATGTTGATGTCTGTGGTCTGTACTGCCACCAGAGACCACGTTTAAGGTCTTTGGCATATACTAATGCCAGAGACCTAGGGCAAGGAAGGTTTGCAGTGGTGTTGATGACTGCAGATTCATAGTTGAGAGAGACATAGAAGGCTTCTGTGACAACCCCTATTTCTACCTTATCCCATCCCCACCAGCCTAGAAAGAAATCCATCAAAGAGAAATCCATCAAAGAGAATTCTTAAAAATTGTGTTAAGGATGCTGAAGTCTAGCTCTCCACAATGGATGACTTCTCATAGCAGTGCAGGTGAAGGACTCAGGTTTCTTTAAGGGGCTGGCCACTAGGAGTTAGGCCATGCTCCAGTGAGTATATGGGCAACACAAATTAGACGTGTTTTGTTTTATTCTTTTGGGAGAGGTCACAAGGGTGGGAAGGCAGACCTTAGGGGACTGGGAAGTGAGTGTGTTTGGTGTTGATGATGTGAAATTCCCAAATAATCAATAAAAATAGTATGAAAAAATGTATAATATAGGCTGGGCGGTGGTGGAGCATGCCTTTAATCCCAGCGTTTGGGAGGCAGAGGCTGGCAGATTTCTGAGTTCAAGGCCAGCCTAGTCTATAGAGTGAGTTCCAGGATGGCCAGGGCTATACAGGGAAAACCTGTCTCAAAAAATAAAATAAAATAAAATTTAAAAAAATGTATATTTTCACCTCTGTGATTCCATTAGTTCTTATAAAAACCCATGTGCTACAAAACTAGCCCCTTGGTGCACAGAGTCTGGACCAACACTTTCAAGTTGGGTTCCAAGAACTTTTAGACTCCAGTGAGGCTTTAAGGAAATGCCCTGCAGAGGCTTAGATTATGTCAGTCCCAGGCCTCCCTGGCTGGGATTTCTCAGTCTTTAAGACTAGCACCCTAGTACTTTTCTGATTGTGCCTAGATAGCTTTTCTTCACAGAATATAGCTTTGATTCAGTTTTTGAAGTGGCATGGATCTTTCCTTTCCTGGTATCCTAAAAGGAGTTATGGAGGAAGGGATTAGATAACAAGCTTCTCTAAGTTGTCCCCAAGCATAGCACATGGTCTGGTCAATGTTCTTTTCATACTGTCTGGTATCACTGTCTCAGTTTGTGCTGCCATGTTGGCTCATTCTCAAAGCTTTAGAATCTGCACCATGACTTCTCACCAGGAGCACAACATTTGTCTCTTTACCACTTTTCTGGTTGTGTTTGGAGTCTCTGAGGACAAGTTTTTCCTTCTGCAGTATGCTAGCATTTCAAGGTGTGTCAACAAGTCCCTTGGGCAGAAGTGTGAGCAGATGGAGCAGACAGAATAGAGGGGTGGTGTGTGTCTATGTCTGTGTGTTTGTGTCTCAGGCACCCACCTGTGAGGTAGAGAGCTCTTCTACTAGCTTCTCTATTCTTGTGCAACTTTGACTAGGTGATAAAGTCACTTTTCTTATATGTAAAATTAAAATTAATAAAAAAATCTACTGCCTTGAAGTAGGATTATAGAAGATTGGAGGTGGAAAAGGCTGAGCCAGGAGCTTCGGGCTGCTAAGCTGATGGTCTCCCATTGCCTGCCCGACCCCTTCTCCTGTCTTTTCACTGGACTCCTTGGTCCCTTCCCATGTACAAGATCTTTCTCTGCATTTGATTCATGAAGCTGGGGACTTAAATCAGTGCATTCTTCATTTCATTCTCATGTGAGTCTAAACCCATTCCTGAGTTGATATGCTAAAGTCTTTGCATTTGTTATTTAAGAAAGCATCTCCCTTTGTTGACTTAACTCTCTTCACTTAACTGTTCATTCTGCAGATAGTTTATGACTCCTCTGTGTCTGTCCCTATTGCTCACACCAAAGGACAATCCAGTATGTCTTTCCTCTGTTGCTGACACCTATCTCTTTTTTGAGAAGGACTTTCCACTGGGACCCAAAGCTTGCCAGTTAGGCTGGGTTGACCAACCAGAGACTCCCATTTCTCTCCACCATCCCAGTACTGGGATTAAAAGCAAGCAACATCCCCAGAGGCCTTTTTACAAGGATTCTGGGGATCAAATTCAGTATCTCATGCTTGCATGGCAAGCACTTGACTGACTGAGTTACCTTCCCAGCTGAGGACATTTCTTTTGCTCATATCCATGAATAAAATGCTCAAAGCCTGGCCAAAACAAAACAAAACACAAAAACAACAACAAAAAAATCAGAAGGAGGAGAAGGAGGAATCTCAAAGTTACAAAGTAAGCAAGGCTGGGCAGGAAGACCCTTGGCTCCACGTTTCTTTCTTTCTTCTAGACTTCCTTAATCTCTGAGTGGCAAGGCCTAGTGGGTCAGGAGATCAGAGTAGCTACATGCCTCCCCCACCCCAAAGCCCCAGCCTCCCAAGGAGTTCTTTTTTCATTAGAGTGACTTACAATGAGTTTTTCATTCTGAAACATTGACAAGCACTAAATAATGTTGATAAAATGCCTAACCCACGGGGATACCTTCTTCTACCGTGAAGAAAGTGCCACAAATTGTTTCATGTTCTTTTCTAAATAGAAGGGTATGGTTTGTGTTCTTAAGAAGTGTATAAATGTATGCTCACAGGAAAATGGACTTCCATTTTAAAAAGTCTGACCCTAAAATGCAGTAGTTACAGAAGGTTACTAATTCTCTCTGTCCACAGGGAGTGAATGGGAGCCACTGGCCGAGGAGGCTAATTTAAGGAGCTTTTAGAACAGGTCCTGCTGGTGTCTGGGTGGATTGGAGGTGTGTGTGTGTGTGTGTGTGTGTGTGTGTGTGTGTGTGTGTATGTTTCAGGTATACATTGGAACTCCCTGTTGTACAACCAGAGACACTACACTGCTGTCAATCAAGGAACAGACAGATATGACAGAAAACTTGGAGACCTTGGCACATGTCATAAGAGATAAGGAGTAAAGAAGGAAATCCTCCTGTCTTAGTCTTCAGAATGTGTCAGTTGCTGCTACCTACTGGAGATGCACATGAGGTCAGGCATAAGCATCCTTCCTGGTGAAGGAGGTCAAGGAGACACATGAGGCCCATGAGGTCTAATATCCTCATCAAGACCCTTTAATGCCCAAGAGGGACTGTGATGTGACTCTTCAGTGATGTAGAGAATTTTTTGGTTTCTGTTAACTGCCTTTGAATTGCCCACATTTCTATAAGTAACCCCAGTAAATCCACTGGTCACTAAGTAGGACTTTCTTTGGTCTTGGTTCACTGTCTGGGGTGAATAAGTGTTTCCTTACATCTTCTCAGGGAAAAATTGTAGAACAGCCCGTCTTGAGTACATTTTATACTGAGGTCATCTTGGAATTTGACAGTGGCCCCCAGGAACAAATGGTGGCCATCAGGATGTATATGTGGGAAGCCGGCTCCACTCATGACACTTCAGTTTGAGAAAGTTGGAAAGGGGCTTAGAACAAACTGCTTTCTCCCCAGAAATGTGCTGCCATTAACAGCCACTGAGTTCATCCCACTAGGGAGTTTCTGCCAGGACATACCCATATCCTGGTCTCTGAGATGCTGCTGATGTTGCTACACCCAGGAGAGGGGCTAGCATGGAGCCACAACCATCATTTCCCCCTTCCCACATGAATGCTAGATGCACACAAAGAAGGCATAAAGCCAAAGAGATACCAGTGAGATGCTTATCTGTCTCATCTCAATCCTATAAGGAGCCCTGTCAGGTCCTCATAAGTGACCCACGTGGTGGCTGTGTGCTGGGCACAAATGGAGGAACTTAGCTATAACTGTAGCATTGTTACTCATGAGTTATATTCTTTACTCTTGGCAAGCATCAGTCAATACTCAGCCAAGTTCTACACAGTAGATTTGAGACTAGGCTTACTGGAGGAAGCAGGTGGGACAGTATGGTCCCTGGTTGCTCTATAACCCAACTCCAAAGAGAACAGTGCTGGGCCAGGAGTTGGTGGGATATGAAGTGTGTGTGTGTGTGTGTGTGTGTGTGTGTGTGTGTGTATGTATGTGTGTGTGTATGTGTGCACACATGTGCTCATGGGATTTGCAAATATGTATGTGAGTAGTGTGTATATATGTACTCTGTATGTGTATTGTATATGAGAGGTATAGGTATACATTTTGTGCATGTTCTGCATTCATCTATGTTTTCTGTGTATATTACTTGTATGTATGTCCTATACATAGTATTTTGTATGTTGTGTTTCTAAATATTATGTATATGTGTGTTTTGTTTATATATGCATATTATGTGTGCTATATGTACATACATGTGGATATTGTGTATTTGTATTTGTATTTGTGTGTATCTGTATGAGTCAATGTGGGGCTACCCTAATATGACCCTCCAACAGCTTCATATTCATAGTTCAAAAAGTGATTACTGAAGTAGCTATGTCAGAGCTAGTCAATGAGCTAGAACCTTTCTATAAACAGCATCAGAGGAGGGAGGAAATGTGTAATCGAATGTAGATTGTCTTGGGCACACCTTCTCTGCACCTTGTCAAGTGTTCTTACATCAGTCTGCAGGGGCTTCTGTTCTTTTCTGCTCTATTCTGTCAGCGTATGAGGAAGTGGAAATTAAAAGTCAGTCTAACCTCCCTAAATATCCCCAGCCAGTGCCTGCTGCCACGTGAGGTGATGCCAGACTGGCCAGCAGCCAGAAAAAACATCTGCTTCACTGGGTTGAGAAATGTGGATGCTGGGAGAGTCCCTGTCATGGCAGGTGCTGGAAGCAGCTGTTTCCGGGTGTTGATGCCTCCTTGCCTCCCTTTTAGCAAACTAGGGGGTCTGCCTCCAACTGGAACCACTTCTGACAGTGGCCACTGAACTAGGGGTGGCAGCAGAAGTCAGTACCAGGGGTGCTGTGTGTGAAGCCACCAGACAACTGCTTCTTGAGAGTCAGTCCCACCCCTTGTATGATGATGGAGAAGTGTTCCCAGTAGAATGCCAGCCAGCTGCTCACAGTATAGAGGGCTTGGGAAGGTAGGCCTGGTGGTGTAGAGTCCTTTTCTTTTGTTTGGTTTTCCTGGTGCAAGGTTCTTTCCTGACATGAGGTGACAACTTGTGGCTTCTGCGTGAATTCTTCCTGGGGACTAAGAGCCGGACAGGTACCACGTGGGAGAGCAGTGCCGAGTGATGTTGTAATAGCCACAAAAGCTGCCTAACTTACTGTGGGGTCCTTGACAGCTCATGTGGTCTGAATTCATGTGCAAAATGAGGTTACTGACGCCTTGCTCATGAATTGGTGGAAAGATTAATTGAAATGATGCTTTTAAAAGCACCTGAGTCAACAGGGACAGATTTTTTTTTTCTGCTTTCTTGGCACAGAGCCATCTCCCTTCCTGTCCCTCAGTGCTCAGCTTGGATACCACTTTTTCTAATAATCCCTTCCTGGCTCCTGGTGTCTGCCTCAGGCTCTGGAATAAGTGGGAGGTGCTTTTAGGTGCAAGTGATGGGCGAGACAGGAAAGAAGAGGGTTGACTTGTCCAGTCCAGTCGGTTCTTCCAAACCAGCACACTCAGCACTGCAACACCATGGCATGAGACCAGCAGACCCTCGGGATGCACAAGGAAAGTGCACGAATCATATCAGTCTGAATCCCTACGCAGTGGCATAAAGATAGAAGCCCGATAAAAAGCAGCACGCGGTGACCCATGCCAAATGATGAATGCATAAGAGCTATAGAAACTGTGTCACATAACCCAGAGAAAGGCCTGTGTTTCCCTTAGGGAAGTGGCGTTGATAATGAGCAATGAGGAGGTGCAGGGCAGGGGTGAGGACTGAACTGTGATTTGAATATGTGTGTTCTCCCAAGGTTCAAATATTGAACCATAACCACCCAATGTGATAGTATTAGGGGGTGGTACCTCAGGTGAGAAGGTCATGTGGCTTCCTCCCCAGTGACAGCATTAGTGGCCTTAAAAGAGAGGTCCCAAGGAACTTGTCCCCCACTGCTGCTGTGCTAGGATACCTAGCAGGCATCTGTGAAGACAGTCCTTTTCCAGACATCTGGTCTGCTGGTTGTCTCAAGTTTGAATTTCCCAGTCTCAAGAACCATGAGTAATTAATTCTTAGCATTCATAAACTCTCTGCTCTGAAGTATTTTTGTTGAAGAAATACTGATTGACAAAGATACTGGATGATCTGGAATGTCAGGACATCTTAGTTACAGATGGGTGTCTCCTGACACAACGAGAGGGCTGGGGGTCCTCCTGTGTATCTTTGCACGTGTGTGTACATTTGTGTATTCCTAAGAGTGGATCATCATAGCGATGCTCTGTACACTTACCTACCATTTCTGAGAAATAAATTCACACATAGGCAACCTCCAAATTTGTAGTCTTTGAAAAATTTCCCAAGGATACCAACTTTATTGAAAGAAATGTGAAAGCCAGAATAGGCATCCAACAGAGACCTTGAACACACCTTGCGCTCAGTCTTTAATTGGCTTCAGACAACCCTCTGGAGAGAAGAGTAGATCTTCCCTTGTTCAGGGCATCTGTGGTAGCTCCACACTTTTTCCTGTGTCTTCAGTGTCCCAAGGTAGCTTAACTTGCCATCTCTGAGGATTATTCTATCTACTATTCAACAGGTAAAACCATCCAACCCAAAGCATCTAAGCCATGGGACCAGTGTGTGTAGCTGTTTAGGCTATGCATAGAGCTTTACGGTATCGAAACCTACACTTTACAAAACTACACCAAATTCAGTGGGCGTTCTTTACAAGGCCACTTTTATCAAACAAAACAAAACCATTAACCAATTAGTGGCTGAAGCCTTTAAATACCACATATGGCAAGTTATTTTAGAAAAGGTGATTTGGTGCATACTTTAAATAACTTAGTGTGGCACCCTGTTGTTTACCTCTTCCTGCAGCAGGTGCAATTTCTTCCCAAAGGACTGGTGGAAAAAAAATGTTCTTGCATCCTCCTCACAGACAAGCAATACCCAGGTAACTTCCTGAAGAATTTGTAACTCCCCCTCCTCCATATGGAGCTAATGTCGCCTCCAGAAGCCACACAGGAACGTTTGCCCAGAGCCTAACAGAGCCTATGCTGGAGACAGCATTTTCCTGTCTCTGCAATCCATCTCTGCCCTTGTGGTTTGCGGGCATGGAGGGCATTTGCAGTAGTTGACCCCATACCCTTTCTGGTGGTGGTTGTCTCTGTCACTCAATGAGGCTCAGAGACTGGGGCTACCTCCCTGCTCCCCAACAAGAGGGTCACTGTAACAATTAGGTTATAGAAGAAGGATTGGCCCTCTCTCCAGGGTCTTGGCTTATCTTACTTTATCCTGACTCCCCTGATAAGGGAGCCTTCTCTAGCCCTAAGTAGCCTGTGCTTCTGCCTACTCTGTGCCAGAGCTGTGCACACCTGAGTCGTCATGGTGGTGTTTGTGATCATCTTTACACTTGTGAGCCAAAGGCTGTCTAGTCAGAGTGTCCTATGTAGAGTATGAACTGCAATGCTGAAATCATGTCAGACCCATATGTGAATGCAAAGGAAAGGCAGGAATTGCCAAGGGAGGCAGTTTTGGAGATCTAAATCCCAAGCTGCAGTTAAATGTCAGGGGCCCTTAAAAGTACTTTGTTAAATCTCCTTCAGTTCCGTTAGGTATGTCTATGAAAAGGGCAAGAGTTCTAAAGATGCCTGTTCCACAGAATCCCATGAAGCCACTGAGAAGCAAGTGTGTACTTAGCACAGTGCCTGGCAGAGAGGGGATATCTGAAACACCTCTTCACTAGCGTGGCTGTTATTGGGCTATCTTAGTTAGGGTTTCTATTGCTGTGATGAAACACCATAGCCAAAAGCAACTTGGCGAGGAAAGGGTTCATTTGGCCTATACTTCCATATCTTTGTTCATCTTTGAGGGAAGTCAGGGCAGGAACTTAAGAAAGGCAGGAACCTGGAGGCAGGAGCTGATGCAGAAGCCTAGAGAAATGCTACTTCCTGGCTTCTTAGACTGCCTTCCCATTGAACCCAGGACCACCAGCTCAGGGACAGTACTGTGCACAATAGGCTGGGGCCTCCACCATCAATCACTAATTAAGAAAAGGTCCTATAGGCTTGCCTGCAGCCTGAGTTTTAGAAAAGCCTTTTATTGATTCTTTGTGAATTTCACTTTACATACCTCAATCCCACTCATCATCCCATCCCTCTATATCTACCCTCTGCCTTGCAATCTCTACCCCTGAAAAACCAAAATAATAAATAAGTAAATAATATGAAAAAAAAAACCCACCTCATCATGGAAATTTCGGTGTGTTAGGGTGTGTCAAGCAGTATACCCTTTGCCCAAAGAGTTTTACTTACAAATGTTCATTGCAATAAGTCTGGATCCTCACCAGGATTCCCCTTGGAAATCCTGTTGGTGCCCTGTGTAATAGAGATTCTGCAGCATTAGTTCTGGGGGACCTGACCCTTCATGTGTTCCAGCAGTTCAGAGATGGGGTAGATGTTGGGGTTAGCCAACTCAAATCCCTGAATCTGGATCTGGGTGGTAGCTAAGTTGGTTAGCTCACCAGCTCTCCTGCTTCACCCAGGTGAAGGGCAGGGACAGCTCTCCTGCCTGCGGCAGGCAACTGGCAAGGGGCAGAACTGAGTCTCCTGCTCTCACCCTCAGGCTGGATCTCTGTGCTCATGGTACTGTAGCCAGTTCTATTGTGTTGCCCAGGCAAGGTGCAGACCCACCCTCCTGAGTGCTCCACTCAGTAAGAGGCAACAGCCCCATCTTAGGAAGGCATTTTCCCTATTGAGGCTCAGTCCTTCCCCATGGCTCTAGCTTGTGCCACCTTGACATAAGGCTAGCCAGCACAAATGACCCCTTGAAAATTCAACTATCACTGTTACAATACAACCTTTCCTTTCTTGTTTATTCCCAAGATCACACATTAATAAAGGCATCACAATATAAAACATTTTATAAACTTAAAAGTCCCACAGCCTTTACAAATTCAAATAATTAAAAGCTCAGTGTCTTTTAAAATATCAAGTTCTTTAAAATCCCATATCTTTCAACTTTTGGCTCCTATAAAATAAAAAGTAAGTTAAATATTTTCTTATTTGAAGGGATAAGAACCAGGGCCCAATCACAATAAGATCAAACCAAAGCAAAACTCGCTCAGTGTCTTTTAAAATATCAAGTCCTTTAAAATCCAATATCTTTCAACTTTTGGCTCCTATAAAATAAAAAGTAAGTTAAATACTTTCTTATTTGAAGGGATAAGAACCAGGGCCCAATCACAATAAGATCAAACCAAAGCAAAACTCGACAGTGTAAATAATTCATTCTTCAATATATAAGATTGGCTCAGAGTTTTTGAGGTTCTTCCAAAGGGCTTGGGCCACTTCTCAAGCTCAGTCACCTGCAGCACACATAGTGTGTCTTTCAGGCTCTGGCAGCCTACACTCCACCATTGCTGCTGTTCTTGGTGACCATCCCATGGTACTGGCATCTCCCAAAAGCTGGGGTCTCTGCTGCAACTGGGCTGTACTTTCAACAGTAGCCTTTCCTAGACTCTCTTTATGGTGACAGGCCTCAAATTCTCTCCATGACTTATTCAATCCTGGGGTTTCCACTGCTCTTGTGGCTGCAGCTTCACCAATGGCCTATCCTGGCCACTGACAGTGCCAAGCCTCAACCGTTCTCCGTGCCCATTCCATGCCTTGAAAACCATACCCCCTCGGTGACTCTTATACTACCAAATTTGGTTGCCTATGTGAGATACAACCTTGGCTGCTTCTGGAACAAAGCTGTGTGCTGACTCTGTGGAAACACTTCCCACAGATTTTACCTCAATGATGCTGGTCTCTTGTTAATTTCTAAGCTCCAGTTGGCCAGCATCAACTGTCTGAGCAAAGCAAAGGTTTTAATGTGTGTGGTTCTGATTGTTAATCAGAGCTGATTCTTCAGCCCCAGCTACCCAGAACCACAGATTCGAAACTCAAAATAGCAAACGGCCCTGATAGAGTTTTTAAGTGACTTTTAGAACTTCCCTCTGGAACTTCAGAAACTAGACACTGCTTTCAATGTTCTTTTCAAGCTCCCACAGAAGAGCTCACCAAACATTTTAGCCTAGAGTTCCAAACTCCATCCATGATCCTCCCCGAAAAAAACAACAGAATTAGGTATGTCACAGAGATATGTCACATCTAGTACCAACTTCTGTCTGAGTTTGGGTTTTTGTTGCTATGATGAAACACTATGACCAAAGCAAGTTTACTTGGCTTATGATTCAATATCCATAGTCTATTTCTAAAGGAAGTCAGGCCAGGAACTCAAACTGGTAAGAACCTGGAGGCAGGAGTTAGTGCAGAGGCTCCAGAGGGGGTGCTGCTTACTAGCTTGCTCCTCATGGATTGCCCAGGACCAGCATGCCAGGTGTGGTCCCGCCCACAATGGGCTGGGCCCTTTCCCACCAATCGCCAATTAAGAAAATGCCCTACAGCTGTATTGCACGAAGGTGTTTTTTTTTTTTTTTTTTTTTTTTCCCTCAATTGAGATTATCTACTTTCAGATGGTTCTAGCTTGTGTCAAGTTGACCTAAAACTAGCCAGGACAAGGGCATGTTCCCCTCAGAAGTTCACAGTTTCTCTCAGACTCCAGGAGATTCTTCAGCATCAAAATGGCACAAGGTTGGCACATACCACAGCCAGCGTGAAGCTCTCAATCTCAGAATATAAAGGTCTGACAACCTACGAGAGCAAGACATGGGCAGGCTGCTCTCTATAGGATCTTTTCCATTTGTTCCAGTTTGCTATCCTATTGCTGTGACAAACACCATGACCAAAGGTCATGGATCAAAGTCCACTATTGAGGAAGTCAAGCCAGAAACTGAAGGCAGGAACTGAGAGCCATGGGAAGCACTGGCTCTCTCTCCCTTCACTAGCTTCCTTTTCTCTACACCACAGGGTCACCTTCCCAGGGTCAGTGTCACCCATAGTGAGCTGGGCCCTCCTACATCAATCAATAAAATGCCCCCATAGACTTACCTATAGGCAACCTGATGGAGGTAGTTCCTCAACTGAGAGTCTCTCTTTCCAGGTAAGTGATGGTAATAAGCAGTTTTGTCATTGCAGTGGGTGAGAACAAGAAACCTAACAACTTGATTGCTACAGCTTTTTCTCTGTCCAATCACATTAGGACACTGACAGGCCTGTGATTGGACAGGAATAGAGAGGTGGAGCTAGAGTTGGAGGAAGAGAAAGATCAGGAGCAGGAGGAAATAGTTTATCATCATGGAGTCAGAGGATGATGAAGAGTCAGACCCTGAGTAATTATACAACCAAACAAAGGTTTTTACAAAATAGACTAATTGGGTTAGAATATTGTCTTTATTATTTGGTTCTGAAATTGTTGTATTGGCATCTTGTAAATTGTGATCTTATTAGTATATAAATCTGATTGGATATTGAAGCCTTAAGAGTCATGCTTTACCTACAAGGTCCTCGGCATTATCTAGATGAATGATTGTGGGAGCGGGTAAAGCATTGCATGTGAGCGAGATGTTGCAGCTTGCTGGGAGAAAATAACAAGAACCAGCCAGCACTTAGTGTTGGGGCCGGACAGTACCAACACAAGAATGTGGCATGGTGGGAGAGGAAGTTTGTGGGGTGGATTCATTTTTTAAACAATCCCCACAACACTTGGTAATTTTAATTATCTGGAGAGGTGTATTTTAGGTCATATTTCATATTGTTTCACAGAGATGATGATTTTTAGCTCCTCCCCTCATGATGATTTTATATTAAGTTATTTAAAGTGTGCACCAAATGACATTTTCTACAACAATATGCCATATGCAGTATTTAAAGTCTTCAGTAAGTAACTGGTTGAAATCAGCATTAACCTTCCCTTGCTTTTATTTATGTATGAGAAGTCCACTCTGTATGACAGGTGACCTAGAAAGAGGCAGGTATTGGCTGGAGAATGGAATTCACTATTTGTAGGATGCTTTCTGCCTTGCAATCCAGGTGCATGTGGATTTGGAAACCAATGGATTTACCAGGAGTTTTTAAGCCCGTATAATGTGCTCATCGACATTCATGAGGCATGCATGAGGAGAAAAGGCTCCAGGAGAGGAGGGGGAGTGAATTCTGCTTGGGGATAAAGGGGAATACCTAAGGAGAGAGGTGAGGGAGGCCTGAAGATCATAGGCAGAATCAGAACCAAGCTGAGGCATAGGGTAGTCACCATTGGCTGTCATGTCAGCCTCCTTCTGGGTGACTCAAGATTGCAAATGGGAAATGGAAACCCTCTAGTTTATCGGCTGAGTGAGATCTATGTACAGGCAAGATTTTTACCTCACTGCCTAACTGCAAATATGATGATATTTCTGCCATTTTCCCTTAGTAATTACCATTAATATTGAGGGTAACAAAAGCATGGTCCCATAGAATTTATGTAGTTTAGGGATTTCAACTAAACACTGATACCGTAACTGTGCAAACAACTGCATACACACACACACACACACACACACACACACACACACTTGTATATACACATATGTATTTGAACTGATTGATAAATTAAGTATAATTTAAAAATGTATTTAGTTTTATTTTTCCTTTGACATGACCCCCCCCACCCCCAACCCCACCCTAGAGTAGCTGCTGGGGGTGGACCCCCAACATAACAAAAAGCATTCCTCAATGTTCTGTGCACACTGCCTTTTATGGGCCTGCTCAGGTTTCCAAGGCAAGGTGGCTTTGAATCAGTTGCAGGCCTCCTTTCATGTAGAAAACTGCTTAAAGATGTGATTTTAGGGCCTAGGGAGACTGCATAGAGAAGGGACAGCCATTTGCCAATAGTGACCACTGGGTGGCACTCTTGCTCCACAGAGTGTCTCCATGGCGGGTCCCCAAGGACCAGGGCCAGGACTCACACACAAAGGTAGGGAAGGTGTGTACAGTGAAGGGTTTATTAATGAATTTACTTCCTTCGCGCAGCTCTTTTGCGCATCTCCCCAGCCTGAGATCGTTTCTGGACTCTCTCTGGACTGAGTGCCTGATTTGTTGTAGACCAAACTGCTTTAGACAACAGCCAAGAAGGGTAGCGACTTCCCGTGTGCACAGGCTACAGTCCCGACACCACTTAGAAGATTAAAAATAAATTGAAGCACATGTCACTTCAAAGGGGGCACAAAAAGGACATCGGCATGATTGAGCGCATTAATGAGAAAGAGCTGCGGGTCCTTAGTTTGAACTGTATGGAAAAAAAGGATTTTGAGACTTATCCCCCACCCCCTGCATCTTACATGAGAGTTACTATATTTTGATATTTAAGGAGCACTCGACACTATATATACAGTCCAATCTCTCTTTTTGGATTTGGACTCTGCCCTTGATCAGGGAGCCACTCAAGGAACCAGGGAGGCAGGAGGGTTCATCAGGGAAAGCCTGGGCCACACTGATCTACAGGCACAGAGCCCTGTGTCTGCAGAACCAAGCCTACTGGTCCAGAGGGCTTTGTTGCCCACCTATCTATAATATCCATTCGGCTCGGTCTTTTGTCTCTAAGACCAGTTCCTGGCCCCTCTCAGCCTGAGGTCCACGCTCACACCCTCACATCAGGCATGTCTTGACTAATGGCAGCTGAGGCCCAATGGCTCTCATTTTTTCATGAGTTGTCAGGAGTCTGAACACAGGGAGGGAGGGAGGGAGAAGAGGGAGGAGAAGGGGGAGGAGAGAGCAAAGGGAGAGGGAGGAAGGGGGAGACACAGAAATGAGAGAGAGGAGGGGGAGGGGAGGAGAGCGACAAAGACAGGAGGGAGAGGAAGGAAGGAGAGGAGAAAGGGTTAGAGGTGAGAATGAGACCCGAGTGGGGGGGGAGCGGGGATAGAGGAGAGAGAGCAGAGGGAGGAGAGAGTGAGACAGGAGAGAAGAGAGAACAGAGAGAGGGAGGAGGTGGGGAGAGAGAGAGAGAGATAGAGAGGGGTACTCAGAGGGTGAGGAGCATGGGCAGATGTCCTCATGAAAAATTTACAAGGAATAATCAGAGGTCCGTTCATTCCCTTTGGCCGGGAGGCCCCTAGACTGTTTGCCTGGGCCAGTGGGAGAAGGTAGGAAGAACTCTCATTCTGGGGCAATCTGGCTCTGGTAGGGAAATGCCCCCATGCTTGGTGCACTTGGCCAATCCTCCCGAGACTGGCTTGCAAATGCAGTTCAGGCAAAATTGATGAAGTGTCAGTCATCTGAGGCTGGCAGTTTAGAGAGGTCACAGCTGCAAGGGGCTGCAGGGTCTCACAGAGATGGGACTGAGAAGAGTTAAAGGGAGAGCACACCCAGCGACGAGGGAGCATTCATCTTCTCCTGACGGGCATTCTTCAAACATTTCTGTGCAGCTCTGACCTCCACCAGCTCTGGCCAGTGAGGGTGAGGCGTCCTCTGACTCCAGTGGTGCTCTTACAGTTTCCCCAGGAGTCCAGACCCATCTCCTCACGTCCCGCTACCCTCTGCTTAGGAAAGGAAAAGGGGGAACACTTCTGCTCCTAATTGAAACAAGCAGGCAGATTCTGATCGGTAATGCGGATTTCCCACTTTAATTGGCTCAGTGAGTCATGTCTCCTCATTCCCACACTTCCTGAGGCAGGAAGGTTTCTCTAGGTGAGCAGCGTCAAGTCTGCAGGGGATGGGCCGGAAGAGCTACATAGAGATATCAGGATGTAGTAAGCTGTTCTCTGGAAGCCACAAGGACAGATGCAAATTTGGGCTTATCTTAGGATATCTTCTGGGTGGGATGTGAGGCCACCGGACAGATGGCTAAATTGGCTCTATCCATATGCCTTTTTAATTTCTGTGGCTTTAAAATCAGAATCACAAGTAATTTGGTTGTGTGGGACACCAAACAACTCGAGCTTTGTAGGTTGTTTGTCCGGTGTTTGGATCCTGGCTTCCCTAAGCTTCCATGAGGACTCCTAGCCCTGTTACCATCTGCTCGTGAGAGAATGGGATTCGAAGTGCTAGGGACTCTCTGAGGTGAAGGGTGGGGGAGGGGAACAGCTGTCCTCCTCACCCTGTCCTTCACAACCCCCCCTCCTCTTTTAATGGCAGTGAAAGTAGAACAGGGTTTGCTTGCCTGTCATGTCTGAAGACCTGACTTCTGTCCCAGTGTGGGAAAGAAAGGATCTAAACAAGCAGGGATGGGAACAGGAGGCCTAATTTACTCAGCCATACACACTTAGCCCAGTGTACTTTGAGGGAGATATTGCCATTATGAGCAGGGCTGCCGCTGTGTTCTTTCTAAAAGAAAAGGAAATGGAGGCTTGGCAGACAGATTTGTAGCCTGTCCTTCTGTCTCAGGAGGCGGAGCCTTCTGTTTCAGGGGGCAGAGCCTTTTCCTGGAGTGTGTGTGGGGGGACAGTTCACTGCAGGAACGTCTGATTTTCAGAGAAAAAAAAAACCCAAAACCCAACCTGTATATATAATTGTCACCAGGTTGAAACTGCTATAGGTTGTTGGTAGGAAAAGGTGTGTCTATCTCTAGGAAAGGGAGCGGGATGGGGAAAGCCAGGGTCTTTTAGCCAAAATTTCATGTACTGTGTGACCACACAAGGACCATTCTAGGAAGGGATGCTTTCTCTGGAGTAGGAAGTCTTGATTAAGCCTCCTCAGAGCTGTCAGTCAGAGGTGTCATAGGCTCCTCCTCCTGGCTGGGCTTCCCTTCTCACTCCCAGTGCTATACTATCTAGATAGAAGGGAGAGAGTTGTCTATCCTAACACAGGCCATTTTGCTGTCTCAGGTTCTGGAAGTGCCTGGGCTCAATATTCCACCCTTGGCTGTGGGCAGAGGTGATAAAGATGCCCACTGCTCCCTGTTCATTCCTGTCTCTTTAGCTCTAGCAGGAAGGCTCAGCAGTCACAGGTTTCACATGGCTAGAGGCATCAGTCTGGTCAGATAGTAGGTCTGACCAGAGATCCTGATGGAGCTGTTGTTGACACTACAGACCCATGTGATACACAGGGTACCCAATACTATACCTATGAGAACATGGATAGGTACAGGCAGTTCCCACGTCACAATACATGGCTCACAGATACACACCACTTACACCACATATATGAGCACTTTTTATATGCACATGGCCAAACCACACTATACACAAACCACACAGGAACACTTACAGATAGCACTAATACATAGTACCAACAAGTCACACCTATCCTGGTCTACATATATACACACCATTTACCAACAAACATGCTCATGTGCCATTCTACACATCACAACATACACCATACACAGATACCTCTGTACCACCACATACCCACTCTTACCTTTACACAACCCGCCAAATGTATACCCGTTCCCCACAACATACATGTACATCATGCCATATACCCACATCCACACTCACCTACAACACATGCATTCAGAATGCCAACAAGACACATATACACCATATCTCCCACAATAAGACATGCACAGAGCATATCTATACTATTAACATTCCACTCATGTCATATTTTCATAAATTTCCTTTTACAAATTAAAGACATGCTTTGAGATGTTAGTGCTTAGTTCCCAAGGGAGGTTGAGAACGAGGAGGTCATCTGGCCATGAGAGAGGGAGAATATTAGATTATAAACAAACCATAGGATATATGGAGATCTAAGTGGATGATACTTTAAATGGAGGAAAAGGAGCTTCGTTAAGGGTAAGATCACATGTGTGAGTATGTGTGTGTGTGTGTATGTGTGTGTGTGTGTGTGTGAGAGAGAGAGAGAGAGAGAGAGAGAGAGAGAGAGAGAGAGAGAGAGAGAGAGAGAGAGAGCAGCCATGAGATGAGAAGGATGGTGGTAGGAAGGCCAGATGAGCCTCTTTTAAGAGCAGCTGCCTTCATCTCTGGCATCTCTGTACCAAATCCCCTAGCCATCTCCCTGAGGACTCTGGACCAGTCTTCAAAACAAAGTAAAGGCCTGGCTTTCAGGAGTGATGGGGAATTTTACATCACATGATTTAGTTTCACATACTGTGTACATGTCAGGGAGCACAGAGGAATCAGGTACCACAAATCGAGAGCTGTCAAGTCACAACACAGACTGCTTCCCAACTCTCTCTGACTCAGGGAGATCTGTGGAGAGGCATAGCCTGATTCAGGCTTATGTTCTAAGAGTTATGTTTGCTAGCTCACATTTGTTAAAGGATACCTTTAATGGGTCTGAGCTTGAATGCTTTTGCCTCTTGTCAGATATGTGACAAAGTATGAATTTTAATTTGTTTCTCACTTCTGGGAAGAACCCTAGTGCATGGGCTGATACAGCACAGTGACAGAGGCTGTTCTACAGCTGGGCATAGGCACTGCCTTTCCATGCTGTCCTTCAGCACCCCAGGAGCTCTGCTGACTTGGAATGACAACAGTGAAGAGGCTCTGAACTCCTCATGTTACCCCTATAACCCTAACATCACAATAAGAAGAAGGGAGACCATCAGAGTAAGCAGAGAGCCCTGGTGCCATGGTCCCATGTTTTCTTTCAGGCCACATGAATCTGTATGTGTGTGGTGATACAGGAATCAATATGGGCATGATGATACAGGAATCTGTATGGGTGCGGTGATGTAGAACCAGGCTGGGTCTTTGCCATTATTCTCAACGAGCATTATGAAAAGTTGGAAGCCTGGTGGCACTGACATAAACAGGAAGTTTTATACTCTCTCTGCTGGTACAAAATATCTGGCAAAAATATGTAAGGAAGGCAGGGTTATTTTATCTTGTGCATTGAGTGAACAGTCCATCATTTTGCAGAGAAGTGGTGGCAGGGGTGCAAAGACATTGGTTGTGTTGCATCTGCAATCAGGAAGCAGAGAGAAATGAATACTGGTGTTCTGCTTGCTTGTTTCTTTTATTCAGTCTATACCCAGGCTGTGAAATGGCCACATTTAGAGAGTATCTTCTCATCTCACTAAACCTAATCTAGAAGCTCCTCTTGCAGACACACTAAAAAGAGGTTTTTTTTTTTCCAATATTTGCAAACCATATGCTGGCATGTAACAAAAAGATCATTCATCATGATCAAGTTAGCTTTATCTCAGAGATTTAGGAAGGGTGTAGCACACATAAATAAATAAATGTAATAAATTATATAAATGGACTTTGTTGTGGGAATTAATAAAAAATAAATCCACCCGAAAACTCCCTTTCTCGCCAGGCCACATTCTTGAGCCGGTGCCATCCAGACATCACCATGTCCCGGTGGGGATCTTGTTATTTTCTCCCAGCTATTTGCAACATCTCCCTCACATGCAACTCTTTACATACTTCCACAATCATTCATCTAGATTAGCACTTAAGGCCTGTTAGGTAAAGCATCACTCTTAATGCTTTAATATCCAATCAGGTTTATATAATAATGAGATCACAATTTATAAGATGCCAATGCAATAATTTCAGAACCAAATAATAAAGACAATATTCTAACCCAATTAATCTATTTTGTAAACCAAGCTTTGCTTGGTTGTATAACCACTTGGGATCTGACTCTTCATCATCCTCTGACTCCATGATGATAAACTATTTCCTCCTGCTCCTGACCTTTCTCCTGCTCCAACTCTGCCTCCACTTCCTTATTCCTGTCCAATCACAAGCCTGTCCCTGCCCTAATGTGATTGGACAGAGAAAATGCTGCAATAGGACTTAAAGACAAAAAACATCATGATCATCTCAATAGATGCAGAAAAAGTCTTTGACAACATCAAACTCCTTCATAATAGAGTAGAAGCTGGAGGGAACATACCTCAATATAATAAAGGCTGTAGATGACAAATCCATATCCAATATCCCCTAAAGGACAAAAATCAAAGCAATCCCATGAAAGTCAGGAATGAGGCAGGGTTGCACTTGATCCCCACTTCTTTTTAGTAAAGTTCTTGCAGCATTAACTGGAGCAATAAAGCAGAGAAGGAAATTAAAGGGATACAAGTAGAAAAAAAGAAAAAAAATCAAATTATCCCCATTTATAGATGACATGATGTTATACAATAGACATCTCAAAATTCCACCAAAAAAACTTCTAGAAATTATCAGTGAGATCATCAAAGGAACAAAGCCGACTCACAAAAATCAATAGTCTTTCTATATACTCCAGCAGCAAACATACCAAGAAGTCATGTCCACAGTCCCATTCACAATAGTCTCCATAATTCGATCATCAATAGGAGGAGAGGACCTCGGCCCTGTGAAGGTTCTGTGCCCCAGTGTAGGGGAATGCCAGGACCAATAAGTTGGAGAGGGTGGGGTGGCAGGCATGGGGAGGGGAGAGGCAACAGGGGTTTATTCTTGTTGTTTTTGTTTGTTTGTTTGTTTGTTGAAGGAGAAACTGGTAAAAGAGAAATTTACATGTAAATAAAGAAAATATCTATAAAAAAAGAAGTCTCTAATTAAAAAAATATCTAAGAATAAACTTAAAGAAGTGCAAGACTTTTGCAATGGAAACTTAAAATTTCTGAAGAAATTGAGGAAGACACTAGGAAAAAAAAAACTCCTAGGCTCATGAATTAGTTAGAATCAATATTGTGAAAATGAACATTCTACAAAAAGAAATCTACAGATTCAACGCAACCTCAATCAAAAATCCCCATCTCATTCATTTGTTCACAAACATGGGAACAAAATACAAGAACGTATATGAAACCACTGTAGAGAGAATCTCTTGTGTAATGTGTGGAAGCACCACCTGTCAATAAAGTTCTGTTGGCCTGTTAGCTTATGCAGGAAATAGGGAAGTGGAAGTTCAGGTAGAGAGGGGAGATTTCTGGGAGAGAGCCAGACAGGAAGAGGGATTTGCCCTGAACTCTGGAGGAGATGATTGCATAAACCCAAGAAGACTTAACTAACCATGTGGCAGCACACAGAGTAGAATAACTGGGTTAACTAAGTCACAAGCTAACAGGAATGAGCCAAAGCATATGGCCTAAGCATTTATTCATAATAATTCAGTCTCTGAGTCATTATTTTGTGAACATAGGTGGGGGTGGGAAAGCTTGAGGCTACAAACCACAAAAGATCCCAGATGTAGCCAAAGCAGATCTGAAGAAAGAGTGGTGGAAGGAACACTGTTGCACATCTTAAGATCTAGTTCAGAGCTACAGTAATTAAAAAATAAATAAAAAAAACAAAACCAAAAACAACAATAACAATGAAACCAACCAATCAACCAACCAGCCAAACAAACAAACAAAACCAAAACATGTCTGGGTTTGTACTGACCCCAAAATCAGATATGTATACCAGTGGAACAAAATAGAAGGACCAAACAGAAATGCATTTAACTACAGTCATGGTGATTGATTCTAAATTCAACCAAAATGACAATCAAGATTCATCCTCACAGAGGAAGGAAGGCTTATGAGGAACTGAGAGTGGAGGAGGTTCTACAGGTAAGTAGCTGCTGAGGTTTGACCATCCTGCCAGTCAAAGGCTGACCAGGTTCCTTTTCTCTGAGTATACCACATGCAGGATGACCTTGCATACACTGGGAGGCCAGTGGAGAAACAGAGGCTCTTCCCAGCCCATGTATCTCCATAACCCATAATTGTATCATAAAGTCTCTTTTCGTTAAGCACATTGAATTTTAAGAAAGCAAAAATAAGATGTGTAAATGAAGATTAAGCAAGTCTCTACATGTTCATGCCAGACGGCATAGCCATGGCCTTTTGGATACTTGTGTCTAATCATGTTACAAACCAGCAGGATAACTATCAGAGAGGGCTAAAGAACTGAAGGCTACACTGGATGATAGAAACAAATCCCCTGTCTGGATGGAGAGAAGCTGCCCAGAGGGTTTCGACTAGCATCCCATAGCATACATCCTGAGGGCTCATACCTGCCACAAAGCATCCAAGTGCTATATACAGTTATAGTGGTACCCTGAAGAAGCAGGAGGTGAATAGAACTCATGAGCAATGGTCACAGGTAAGTTCGCCAGCCTCACAGTTACTTCCAGGAGATGCGCTGTGGAGGAGGAGCCCAATACACATTCCCAGAGAGTCCTCCTACCTCTGTTCAGCTTCATGAAGACTTTGAGACATTATTGGTTCCATTGCTCTGGATTATACTGACTCTCCCTCCTTCCCATACAACAAATCCAGTTTGTTCTTCCTTCTTTCCTTCCTTCCTTCTTTCCTTCCTTTCTTCCTTCTTTCCTTCCTTCCTTCTTTTCTTCCTTCCTTCTTTCCTCTCTCATCCCCTCCCTCCCTCCTCCCCCTCTTTCTTTTTTCTACAAGCATATAGTTGAAGATTCAATGAAACTCAGAAGTCAGTCTTAGGTCTTCAGCACCCTGTAGTTATACATATATACTCTCCAGAACCTAGTTTTCTTCTTCTTCATCTCCTTCTCCGTCTCCTCCCTCCTCCTCCTCCTCCTCCTCCTCCTCCTCCTCCTCCTCCTCCTCCTCCTTCTTCTTCTTCTTCTTCTTCTTCTTCTTCTTCTTCTATCAATGCAATAATTTGCTAACACCATGGATGACTTTTTAGAATATCTAAAGTGTCTCAACTTTACTTATTTACATGAAGACCTAGAGACTGAGTTTATTATTATAAATGATCTAAACATGAAGCCTAAACAGAAGCCATCAAGTCTCAGCGGTCCTAGAAATAAATAATCTGTTATACTAGAAGATTCTGGGTAGAGAATACACTAAGACAAGTTGCTAGCCCTCCCTCTTGCAATAATGGACTTTGCCTCTTGAGTATAGACCCTGGACCTGGACCTATAAATGCTGCTGCCAAAAACATAAGTCAGAGCTCTCTTCAAGGCAGTGATTGCCTTTCAAAGAAGATGAATAACTTCAAAATACAGTTTGCATGTGAATCAACCTGGAAAGTGCCTTCCCCTACTTTGCTTCCTTGTGTTTGCACACAACCATTTCAGGGAGTAAATTTTTAACATCTGTTCGAGGGTGATAAGAAGAATGCCTATTCCCTGACTCCCCTCTGTAGAGACTGACAGAAGAGTCAAGCATTGACATGGAGATCAGGCACACAGCAAATGGGCTTCATCTTTGGCTCATTTACACGTCAATGCCAAGCCCTGGCTGCTTCCTGACTTTCTCTTGTCTCAGCTCCCAGAGCAAACACAAGGAGCTCTGTGGGTCTTAACACATGCACCTGTAGATAGTCTTGACAGATGACAACAGGAGCATGGTGGAGCTCTGTGGCTCTGTTCTGACAGGATGAGGGCACTTTACTTGGCAGTGACTATTGATAGTCTGCTGTTCAGTAACAATGTGAACTAACAAAATTTTCCCTTCACTAGACCTTGGTGGCAGATCTTATGTTTTATTTTCCCATTCAGCTTTTCAGGCCAAAATTTCTCTGTCTCTGTCTCTCTGTCTCTGTCTCTCTGATTCTGTCTCTCTCTGTCTCTCTCTCTCTCTTTGTCTCTGTCTCTGTCTCTGTCTCTGTCTCTCTCTCTCTCTCTCTCTCTCTCTCTCTGTGCGTGTGTGTGTGTGTGTGTGTGTGTGTGTGTGTGTGTGAGCATGTGTATGTGTTTGAGAGAGTGGAAGGGGAGAGGAATAAATAGAAGAGAGACCGTAAGATGAGAGGGATGGAGATGGGGAAGCCAGAGAGCAGCTGCCTTCATCTCTGGCATCTCTGTACCAAATCCCCACGCCATCTCCTTGAGGAATCTGGACCAGTCTGCAGAACAAAACAAAGCCTGGCTTTCAGGAATGATGGGGAATTTTACATCACATGATTTAGTTTCACATATTGTACATGGCAGAGAGCACGGAGGAATCAGGTACCACAAATTGAGAGCTGTCAAGTCACAGAAGAACTCTGTCTCAGAGACCCGTGGAGCAGCATAGCCTGATTCAGGCTTGTGTTCTAGAGTTATGTCTGCTAGCTCATTATTTGTTAAAGGCTAATTTTTATGGCTCTGAACTTGAATGCCTTTGCTTTGTGGCAGGTATTTGACAGAATATGAATTTTAATTTGCTTCTCACTTTTGGGAGGGACCATAGCACAAGGGCTGATACAGTCCACCCATCGAGGCTGTTTCACAGCTGAGCATACACACTGCCATTCCATGCTATCCTTCCCTACCCCAGGAGCTATGCTGACTTAGAATGTCTATGTTAAAGAGACTCTGAACTACTCACACCATCCTGTGTGCATGAGCAGGGCCAGAGGTGAACCATGGATGTCCATCTTGAGCCTACTCTTGTTGGGTAATAGGCTCAGGTCATGAGGAATTGAGTCAGGGTGTATTAGGCTATAGTCATAAAGAATTGCATAGACTCAGACTGACCAGTCCACTCTACCCATGGAAACAATAAACAGTATGTCTAGGTATTGAAAGCAACCCACCCTGTTCCCAGTCACACCATAAAAGAATAGATGTAACTTCCTAGTAACTACCTATGTGCATGACCCCCAGCCCCTCTGAATGTACTCAAACTCCATCCCATAGAATGATTGGGGTTTCCTTGTCCTTCCAATATAGCAATATTCCTTTCTCCCTCAAGGGGAAAAATGAACTTATTAAAAATACTCTCCCTTTCTTCTATCACCCTCCTCATTTTTTTACTCCTCACACTTATCCTCATTGTCATTGTCATTATCATCATTGTTGTCCTCCTCCTCCTCCTCCTTCTCCTCCTCCTCCTCCTTCTCCATTGATTCCAATATGTGCTGCCCATATCTTCATATACTCATAGATGTGTGGTCATCTTCTGTAATACTGTTGACCTACCAAGAGCCACACCCTTCAGAAACTACACTCTCTCTCTCCCAAAAACTATCAACTGTCAATTGCTTCACAGTTAAGGGTATAGGCTTTCAAGACCCTCTGTCTCCATGGTAGAATGTTGAATAGTTCGATCTTAAATAAACACATTTTTTAAAAAATTTAAGGTATATGCAATTTATGTTGGACTTATCCATGCCTATTCCTATCCCAAATTGAGGAGAGTCTGAACAGGGGGCTTTAAGAGAGAAATGCTCAGCAAGAAATGAAGAATTAGAAACCTACTTGCCCTGTTTACTTCTTCTTGGCTGTGTTTCTCACTCTTGCCAACTCTTGGCCCTTTCCTCTCTATCACACTGAAGACTGAGAAACCACTGCAGTCCTAGCCCCAACATTGGCATCCCATATGTTGGTGCCTTGCAATGGTGTAGAGACCATCGTATCTTTCTTTCTGACCGCACTCAGATCATTTTAGGTTCCCATGCAGCTCATAGATGGCTCTGAAAACCTTGTTCTTTACATGTCAGGCCTATTTTGCCCCAACAAACTTTTAAGGTATCCATAGCCAGATGGATACCCTTGTCCCTCCTTGATATCCCATTTGTTGTGCTTTAATATCTCCTTGCATTTGTTGACTTAACAAATGATTTTCTGTGTATATTTTACTTTCAGTGAATTATCTCTTCTCCCATATGAGTGAACTCAAGTCTTGCCTGTGTTGTTCACTGCTGAATATGGAAATCTGTAGGGGGAATGGCAGACCTCACTGTCAAAGCTGCTTCAGCATAAACATCCATTGGTAGACAGTGAGTGAGGCCAAGAAGCCATGGAGGCAACTACTGCACGAGAGCCAAGCTGAAGCCTGCCTGAGAACCGAGAGATTGATGACACAGACAATGACAGTCACTTGGGATCTGCCACATGGAGGGCACACTTGCTTGGGACCGAATTCTCACCTGCTCCCAGAGTCTATACTATTGATTCCATGCCTTCTTACCCACTGGCCCCAAAGGAGATGTCAGGCAGGATGGAGGACTCAGGCAAAAAGAATCCTACATGGGTCAAGGCTAACTTTCACATATGTGGGAGAGTGCATGAATAAAAAGAAAATTTTGTGCTTGATTTTGATGCTACCCAAAGGCTATAAGACTTATAGTATGTGTACAATTCTTCCACATCACACCAGACAAGTATGTACATGTATTGCATGAACACATATCCTACATAACCACATTATCACACCAGATATCTTTACACACTCATATACATGCCCTACGTAAGCACATAAACAGACAAGCTGCACATTTTCCACATACAGGCATACATATATAGTGTACACCCTATACTTCTGTATAATTATAAACATGAAGAACTCCAGCACCCAACTGGAACATGTCATGCAAACCATATACAGACACATCCAAGGATAGGTATCCTAAATAACTGTGAATATGCAAATGCATGAATGCCATTTACCTGTATACCCACCCCACACATATCCACCCTACTTAACTATACACATGCATGTCATAATATCTCTATAGACACACCCTTATCTGACATGTGTGAACTATATCAACACATACAACACAAAACAAAAACAATTCATGTACATACCTGCCAAATACATCATATATAAGCATATACCCTAACATAGCTATACATAGACATATGTGTACATACCTTACATATACTCTGTCACTCTATATACATGAGTTCCAGGAAATCATGTACACATGCACATATTCCACTACCTATATACTCATATTCTATACAACTGCCTATGCACATCTTACATCAATACCCACATATGAATAGTACAATACCTCATATACACAAGAACTTCATGTAGCCATAAGCACACACACACACATACACATGCTAATATAATATATCCATACTAATGCCTTCTTCTCAAACATGCATACTATGAACCAGGTACATATCCCCTATAACCTCTCACCAACCATATATCCATATGCATAGTTCAATAAATCACAGGCACACCTGCCACAATGCCACATAACTGTGCAAACACAGCTGTCATCTCATCACGTCACCAGGAAGAGAAGCTATGTCTTTAGAGTTTGCACAGTTTCCTTTCACATCTCTCGTGGCACATGCCCCACTTTCAGATCGTGGAGCCTGAGTGTTGCAAAAGTCTGTCGACAGATGAGAGGAGGCTTAGAGGATTCTTGATGAGGGGCCAAAGAGATGGAGTCATGAGCCAAATTACACACGCTAAATCTACCCAGCTCACCTGGAATACTGCGATGCCTGAGCAGGAGACACCCTAAAGAATCTGAAAAACAAACAGAACAGAGGTATCTTGCTAGCTGTGTGTGTGGATTAGTAGTTGGATGACAGAGGTTGAGTGGAACCTTGGGGACTACTGGCTCAGGGCACTCCAGGAAGGGACACAGAAGTTCCTTATTGTTGGATGGGAAACACAACCAACGGCAATATAGGAATGGTTCCAGCATTTCTCATTTCTCAGATAGAATCCACATTCTGAAAATCTTTGAAAGAGAGGAAGAATATTCTGGAAAATGTCATCACTTTTTATGTTCACACTAATTCCTTATCACTCATGTGGCTCAAATTCAAATTTGCATGAGTTTCAAATTTGGCAAAGGTTACAAGTTCAGATTAAATACAGTTCTTCAGAGAACAAATGATAAGCACATGATTTCTCCCATTCTGTGCCATTCAGAGCTGCCAGAGACTGCCCACACCCCTTGGCTCCTGGGACATTCTTTCATTTTCAAAGCCAGTCATACATTCTCTAGCTGATCTTTCATGATGAAGGAACACATGGTCACAAGGGGCTCACCTCCCTCATCCACACTCTCCTCTGTGACTCTACTTCTATTATGTGACTTGATACAGACTCATAGATTGGCTTGTGAACAACTTTGAGAGGCCTGGTCCTGCAGATGCATGTTGTAAGAAGCTATGGGAGTAGGAGAGACAGAGAGAGAACTGGGCCTTGTATAAGCTTCTATTTCTGGATTTGAGGACTCTCCTCTTCTAGCACCAATGTCCCACTTACACCCCAACTGAGTCTATATTGCCATCATTTGCTCAGGGCTCAGTGTAGCTCATCCCACTTTATCACACCCGTTCACAGTTCATGAAACAGAAACAAACACAGACCACAAAAGACAATCGATGAGGGCAGCTCTCAATAGCCAGGGTCCCAACAGGAAAGAAAGGCATGTTCAAAGTCTGCGTGTGAGGTCCAAGTTTCTTTTTGAGACACAGCTGGGCCACCACCACCAATGGCAAGCAGGGAGGATAAATTTTTGGATTCCTTAGGCAACAGTGCTTGTGACATAAGCTGCCTACAAGCACAGCTGCTTTCTGGGGCCCAAGAGGTTTTTCTGAGAAGGAACTGAGAAGACCAAACCCTGTATCATCCTCTTAAACAAAACTCAGCTGCCAAGTCCAGGCAGAACCAAAGCTTCTCTGGGATGGAGTAGAGTTGGCAGAAGCAGAGGATCAGAAAGGAAGCATCCAGCCCACACCCTGAATTTAGGAAGTGAATTCATTTGCTGACATTAAATAGCCATAAGTGATGAGGTTGGAAAGGGGACATAGGCTTAACTCTATAGCCTGTTTGCCATCATTTGTATCTGGAATATCCCCTAAAGGCCCACATGCTGACAGCTGGGTCTCTAGCTTGTGCCAAAATTGATGATGGGACTTTTAGGAAGTAGTGCTTTGGCAAAGGGAGTTGGGTCCAAAACATTCTATCAAGGCTCAGAAAGTAAGAAAAAAGTTCCTAGCCTAGGGAAGTTCCTGGAACCTGCAAGGTTCACTGGCCTCTCCCAAATGCAGTAGTTGGAGATGCAATAATGTTTGCTGGTGAGAGGAGAGTCTACAAGGGACTGAGAGGAATGAAAGTCATGCAGGAGGCTCCAGGGGTACAGTTTTTGTGAGTTGGCACCCTGCTGCAGTGAACTTTTCAGTGTTGGAGAGTAGTTAATTTGTACCCCCATGAGGAAGTCTCCACTCACATACCTGTGAGTAACACCAGTAAACTCACAGGCTTACTAAGCTGGAGGGGATGGCATCATTTCTTTGGCTTGTCCTTGGTGCCTTATTGGGTGCATCTGTCTAGGGAAAGTAACAAAATGGGGGCATGCTATTTGTGCTGGCTATTTTAAGTCAGGTTGACACAAGCTAGAGTCATTAGAGAGGAGGAAGCTCCCGAAAATGCCTCCATAAAATCCAGCTGTAAGGCATTTTTTAAAATTAATGATTGATGTAAGAGGACACACCCAGCTCATGGTGAGAGGAACCATCCCTAGGCTGGTGGTCCTGGGTTCTATAAGAAAGAAGACTGAACAAGCCACAGGAAACAAGCCAGTGAGCAGCATTCTTCCATGGTCTTTGCATCAACTCCTATCTCCAGGTCCTTGCCCTGTTTGAGTTCCTGTCTTCCATGATGGACCATGATGTGAAAGTATAAACTAAATAAACCATTTCCTCCACAAGTTGTTTCTGGCCATGGTACTTCATCACTGTTGTAACAGTCCTAACTAAGGTACTATTGAAGGCTGTATTGGGAATTAAGCTGCTTGCCTCCTCTGGTTTTCAGCAGCCATGATATGAATAGGCCTCCCCTACCATGCCCCTAAAGCTCCCAGAATCACATTTCACATGATGAAAGACAGGCAGAAAATAGTGAAAGTTCTAGACGAGAACTGAGTCCTGGAGTTTGTATGGTGGCTTGCAGGCTAGAGGCTAGTTTAAGTGTTTTGCTGCTCTACACCAGTGATCATACCAAGGCAAAGAGTGGAGCTAGGAGAGCTGGAACTTGAGAGGGTCCTAAAACAGACAGTCATTCTTCCAGAAGAGGTCCAGTAGTGTGGCTGCCTCTACTGAGACAGGGAGTGAGAGCAGCCGCGAGTGTTCACAAACAGATTAACTTCTCAGCAAAGTCCTTCCGCCACACTGGGCCTTAATATGATTTTATCCTGATGACAATCTGAAGATGGGTTTTGACTGAAAATCTGGAATGCTCTGCTTCGGTGTTTATAGGCACTTTTTACCCCTAGAGACCTCCCTCTGCCGTGTGTGTGTATGTGTGTGTGTGTGTGTGTGTGTGTGTGTGTGTGTTATGCATATGGACATATGGGCTCATATATGTGCTTGCCCATGTTAGACTCATGTAGGTAGGTGAATGTTGTGATATCTTCCTCAACTGCTTTTCTTTAGTGTTTTGAAACAAGATAGCTTACAGAATCTTGCCATTTTGCCTAGACTGGCTAGTCATCAAGTCCTCTGGGAACTACCTTTCTCTGCTTCTGTTCCCTATTCTGGGATCCAGGCAAGGTGGGCCCATTTAGCCTTTTATGTCAATGCCAGGAATCTGAACTTAAGTCCTCATGATTGCATAGCAGGAAATTCACCCACGGATCCACTGTCCCAGCCACTTAACTCCTGGATCATCTTGGTAAAATCAAGACTTGATTTTTATAAACCTTATACTTCTGTGGATGTCAAACAAACAAACAAACACAAACATGTCTAGCAACCACAGCTGCGAGATGGTTTTGAAGCTCTGGGAAGACAGTTTCCTCTCCCAGCTCTTTCATGAACAGACATATACAATGAAAGGCAACCCTGCTACTGTAGGGACAGCCATCTCTCAGCATTTTTTTTTAAACTAAGACCATTTGTTTAGACTGAAGATGTTTTTAATGATTCGTGTTTGGCAGGAATATTAAGTGGGTCCACCCAGCTTATTCTCTGCCTTTCAGTTCTATATATGTGCTCTGTAAGCATTGGATAAAGCAGTTAGGGTCTTTTCCTGCAGGAATCAATAGAACAGTGCCTAAAATAGCAAGAATCGCAGAAATGCCTTCCTTCAGCTACTGTGGGCAGGTGACGTTTCTTATATAGAGAGAATATTCTTCAAAGCAGATTTCATTAATTTTAGGCAGAAAATATGTTTCTTAAAAGGAAAGAAAAACCCATGATACCACCTATGCAATCTAATACCACAAACATGTAGGTCATTTGTAAAACCATATATCTACTTAGTGTAAGAAGCAGGGTGGATGTGTATGGCTTGATTGCTCTGTAAGTTATAGAGGGCGCATGAGCTCGCATGCAGGGGTATTGCCTGAGACAAGATGCATGGTGCCTGTTTCCTCTCATAAGAAACAAATTCAATACATTTTGAAATTTCAATAGAGGGTGGAAAAGGGAAAACAAAGACGGCTCATATTTCAAGGTGAAAGCCCTCTGGTGACTGAAGAGGTTTACATTTTTACTGCAATTATGGTTCCTGCTCTTTTTATTTTTGTAAATTTTTTCCTATCTTGAGTTGGTACAGGGCATATTTATAGCTGGGTTTCATTTAGCAATGCTCATTTGTACTGATCGGTGACAGATTTATAGGATCCTAGATTCCTGGTGTCACTATTGTATTATTTATAATTCTATAAATTAAAGCTATTATTATCAACGATGGCCTCTGACAATAGGATGCGGAGGTTGGAAATAGCGTTTAATATTTTCTCAGCCCTGATGAATCCTCTATGGATTACATCCTGATGTAGACTAAGAAATCATTGTCTTTGCTGGGGGGGGGGAGCTACAGTAATAATAATAATAAGTCACTAATGAAAGACAAAAATTCCAGGACTATTTGTAGGCACTGAGTTTTTAATCTTCTTAATGATAGCCCTGACAATAAATAGATGAGGGAGCTAATAGGAGGCTGAGAACACCAACAGACCACTCCTCTCCCTCCCTCCACACTCGATTAGCCTCCAGGACAGATTCGCATCATGACTTTTAAATCTCCCTTTTATCTCCATGTTGGACTAGGATGTCTCTACTGAGCAATTGATTTTTAAGCAAGGCCTTTATGACAGATGGGGTACGGGAGAGCCTTTATCTCCTTGAACCAAATAAAACAATCACACTTAATTGGTAACTTCAGCACCTAACAGTTTATTTGTGACTCTAGGATGTTGCAAATTAATAATCAGGTTTGGAGGACAAATACAGAGAGGATGGAAGGGAGATGGTTGTCTGCATTTAAAAGGCTCTTAGCAGATACAATCCAGTGTAAGATCCCGGTAGCTGAAGGCTTAAGCACAGCTTGCTTATTGCCAGGATGTGTAACCTCAATCAAGCTGTAAAGTTGTCGTGAGCTTCAGGTTTTCTGTCAGTAAAACTGAGGTACTTTAGTCGCAGAATGTGAGGATCTTAAGTACACTAAATTAAACTAATGAGTAAAGCAAGGCGGCTGAAATACATAAACTTGCTTGTTGCCCCCTGAGCTCACTGCAGCACCAAGGGCCCTGATGCTGGGAGGCTAATCTGTTTGTCAATGAAGTGTTGGGGATGTGTCACCAGAAGATGCATTCTGAGTTTGCTCTGGACCACTCACTAGCCAAGGCAGAAGTCTCCATCCTATTTCTGTTGGATTCTTTCGCATTGCAAGTTACATCAAGGCAAGCGATAGTTTATGGAAGTTAATAACATTTTCTGCTATGAAAGTTGAAATGAATAGTAATTCAGCTCTAAAAGCAACACGAAGTCACAACATTTGCAGGAAAATGGATAGACTTCCAGTACCTGATATTAAGTTAGATCATGTAATCTCAGAAAGAAAGAGACCGTGTGTTCTCCACTGTAAACGGACCCTAGCCTATAGTATATGTATGTATGCAAACAAACATGTGTGTGGGAGCAGTATAATATTCAAGAAGGAGATGAGGAAAGGGAACACTAGGCACAGAGGAAGGATGGGATGTAATAGATGTGTGAGTGATCAGAAAGATAGAAAGTGAATTGATATTCTGATTTTAAAATTATCATGTCCTCCCTCCCTCCCTCCATCCATCCCTCCTTCCCTCCCTCCCTCCTTCCTTCCTTCCTTCCTTCCTTCCTTCCTTCCTTCCTTCCTTCCTTCCTTCCTTCTTTCCTTCCTATGGTGGATAAGTACATTAAAAATAAATTTGGTAGTGAAAGTGTAGAATCTAGTGGAAATTCCACAGCTTTAGCTTGGGTCTTCTGACTAGACAGAAGGCTGCTGGGATGTGGAGGCTTTGGGACTGGCAGATCTCAATGTGTGTGATGCTTTTTATTTTGCTCCTTACAGTAAAGTGTTAAGAAAGCTGAGAACATCTCAGCTTCGCAAAGTGGGACAAATTCACATGCTATCAATGGATTTCAGGTGTAAGATGGAGTCAACATTTGGGTCCTTTGAGACTATGCCCTTGTTTCCCCAAGCCTCAGTTTTCCTATGTATCCAGGAGGAAGTATGATGTGTGCTAATGCTATTTGATGTCACCTACACAGTGCCAGGCTAGGAATGGCCTGCTCTCCCTAGGTTCCCTGGCCTGTACCTCTAGCTATCTCGACAACTTTTGGAATACCAAAAAGAAGACCTGAACATACTATGATGGGAGCCACCAAGAGGGGCAGGAGGCCCAGTGCCACAAGGGTATCATTCATCAATGTGTATCTGATCTCTGCCCATCATATATTTTTTTAGGATTACTGCTTCTCTATTTTTTAAATTAGATCTAAGATCTCCCTTCCCTGCACACCATGGGTCGTGTTCCACTGGAAATTAGCTCCCTAGAAAGCAAGCTGGTATTTAGACAATGAACTTAGTAAAGATGTATGTAAAGGAGTATAGAACATGTACTTGAGAACATGGTACATCACACACATACATGCACATGCATGAACATTCATAGACACATAAGCACACATACCTACCTATGTATATACCATTCCTGTTTGATTCAGGACCCTAGTTTTTGCAGCTCCAGCCCTGACTGGACCTCTAACCTCCATTCCTGTCTGTATTTTGTTTTTCTTTCATTCTCTGTGTTGTGTGCTTTGCTTTTTTCCCCCAGATGCTGCACTGCTGGGATTAGACCTCATGACTTTTACTTGTCAGGTAAATGAGTTACATCCCTAGCCTGTTGTATAATGTTTTTGCATGAGGATTTATTTGCAAGACCTGGCTGGCGTGGAATCTGCCTCATAAGAGCAGGCAGGACTTTGTGGATACTCAAGGGTTAAGTGGGATTGCAAGAGCATCTAGTTAGTGTAGCCCTGGGGCAAACCATCTGGCTTGTACCTATCTTGGTTAAATGCATGATCTTGCAAAAATTATGCATACCAGGCCACTGAGGAGAAAGCCCTGAGATCCAGCATATGGTGGGAGAATAATGGTAGGGAGCATATTGCATTACAACCTCACCCCACAGTTTACAATCTCCATGACCTCAGTATTTTTGAGGGCCTACCCTAGTACTGACCAGATCTCTCTTCTCTACAACTTTGGGGTTCTTAGTGATTTTTGCAGAGACCAGAGAGGAGTCCTCTCTGTAACCTTCTTCTCCCTGATGGCTCTGTGTGATCTGTCTGATTCAGGATACTAGTATCTGCATATTCTACCCACACTGGATTTGGGACCTTTATTTTTGTCAGTAGGTAGCCTTTTCCTTCAGCCTGTGTGTGCTGCTAAAACCAAACACTTGATATTGGAACTCTATAAAGAGTGGATCTCTCCCTTAGAGTTCTGAAAACCGTAGTTCAAATTTAGACTTATTTGGGGTCTGGTAAAGGTTCCATTTCTCTGTTTCTAAGTTATATCTTGAACACCGTACCCTCTCGTGGCAAAAGTCAGAAAGGCACAAGAAGGCTCAAAACTACACAAAATGTCTGTTAATTAGGAGCTTGGTTTACAGTGAGGGATGAATCATGACATAATAATTTTGAACAAGTTATATCCTCAATACTACTGCATCGCAATATATGTCGATGTGAATTTCAAAAAAGACTCTGGGACTAGACTCTGGACAATTGGATTCTGGCTTCCTTTATTCTTTTACTAATTAACATCTTGCACTTCCTCAGAATTCCTCTTCTCCTAACCTCTGCTCTTCATCCTACACCCAAGAACAGGATGGACCCTGGAGACTTCACACAGGGAACCACTGAAAACGGAATCTAGTCTCTTCTTGCATCCTTCAGTAAAGACAGCTGTGCTGTTGTCTAAGTGGGCTTTACACGTGGAATCCTCTGAGCCTTCAGGGTTCTCCGCTCCTAGAAGCCAACAATGTAGGAGAATAGGAAGACAAGTGCACCTTTATGAAATCACAGATTTGTTCTTACCTGCTCATCCGCTTTGATTTTTCACAAAGAATTATTCTACTATTTTCCATGTCTAGGTTATATAGATATCACAGATGAAGGAAGGGAAACTGAAGATATTTACAAAGTGAGTCATGTGCATAGTTACATCAGTAATGAGCTTTAAGACAGATTTTAAATCAATTTTTGTTTAAAAAAAAAAACAATAGTCTTCTGAGTGAATCATCAAATAAAATATAGCAGAAAGTTTCTTTTTAGGGGGAATATTCTAGATGGACCCCGAGAGAGCCTTAGAATTACCATTCACTGACCTCATCCAGAGAGTTCTATTCTGGAGTACATAGTCTCTAGGAGAACTTTCTAGGTGCCTCTAATATGCCCAAGAGTTACACTGTATGAATGAATATGATCTATCCTGGGCCTCTTTTGCCCTTCATTGGAATTTGAGAAACTATCAAGTGTCAAGACTTACCATGAATCTTATACATTAGGCTTGTGATGGGCGAGGGTTCTGAATCCACAAAGCTCAAAGCCAAGTGAATTAATGTCACAGTGGATACGTGGCTTGAGCATTGCGCCCTGACCTATAAGATGCCACTAACACAAGGATAAGCACTCCACCACCAGACCTTCAACCTCTTAGGCTCGAGCAATCTGAGTCCAACTTCTCCACTTCATCTGGGGAATGGCAGCAGATTCAGTAAAAATTCCCTGTTTTCTTGTGATTGAGGACAAGCAGAATAACACCCCCATTAAAGAGTTGTAAGATAGACAACAAAAACCAATGAGCTAGAACAACAGTTCTCAGTCATGTTGTTCATGATCCCTTAGTGGAGTCCAAAGACCCTTTCATAGGGGTTACCTAAGACCACTAGAAAACACAGACATTTACACTACGATTGATTCATAAGAGTAGCAAAATTACAGTCATGCGGTAGCAATGAAATGATTTTATAGCTGGGGGTCACCACAACATGAGGATTAAACATGAGTATTAAAGGGGAGCAGCATTAGGAAGGTTGAGAATCACTGCTCTAGAAGGAAATTTTAGAAATCATCACATTGATTTTCCAAACCTGTGCAGTATGAGTAAACTGAGGCTCACTTAGCAACCTAATGAGGCCCTTGCACCTGCTAGCTCCTAAGCCACAAACCTCTGCAGCTAGCTCTTAGTCTCCTTCCCACTATACAGGCTGCTGCTGCTTCCTAGAGCCCTGCTCTTGCTTCATTAAGGAGGACAGAGGAGTCTGGCATGAAAACACTCTTTGACATGTGTTTTTCCTCCTTGTCTCATTGACTCAACATGCAGATATCTCTGCCAGAAATGTCCAAATGCACCTTGGTCGAAGAAGATTTTTATATTGATCTTAATCTAATTAGTTAGTTTGAACTATGGTTTGTGTCATGATTCCCATCTTGATCTAATTAGCTACTGGAATGGAAGCAGGGTGGTTGTGAAATCCTCGTGGTGGGAGTGTAGCAAGCTTCTCCTGCTAGGATTTGCCTGTTTGGGGAGAGATGTCTAAACACTGAAAACTGTCCACAGCTTAAACCATGTCTGCAAAAGCAGCTCTTACATCTTTTAGAAACATCTTTCGGTGCACAGAAAGAAACACCCAGAGCTCAAACCTCAGCTCAGTCATGCCTAACTAAGTCCACAGGCAAGTGCCTTCATCTTCCTAAACCTGTTTTCCTTATCTAAAGGGTAGACAGAGGATTATATGGGGAGAGACAGCTGGCTGGGAGCCCCCTCCCTACACAGAGCCCCAGCTTAGCTCCTGGCACAGTGTGAGTAAACCTCTGATGGCCTTCCCTTTCTGTATTCTGTTGCAAGTGTGACTTAAAAAAAAAAAAAGCAGGCTCACTCCTCTGTACTGTTTCCACACTATGACCTGGAGGTTTTCCCTCCCTCTTTCCTCTTCCCACTCTTCCCTTCCTACTCCCCCATCCCCTCCTTTTTTTCTGGATTTCACCCAGGATTCCTTGAGGTATATTTCCCAATCCTGTAGAACCCTGTGTAGAAGTCTCAAGGGAGGCAGAAGGGGATGTATACAAGTCTAAACCCAGGGAAAACCAAGCTGGGGAATTTTCCAAAGCCTGGGATTGAGGTAATGGCAGAAAGCACAAAGCTACATAAGGTTGTGCAAAGGGAGCTGTCTGGGGGAGTGTGAAGAGGACTCCATGGTTGGGTGAGACAGGTCAAGGGTTTCCCAACACCATCCCCAAGGCAAGATGGAGAGTGAGTGAGTTTTCTGGCTGGACAGCAGCGATTCCTTATCAGTTATTCCCTGTGAGCATCTGGCCCCAAGTCATTTTCTTTCTGTGTCTGCTGACTGCTGCTGTCACAGCCAAGATTTAATTACCTGGTGTTCTCCCCTTTGAGATTCCCATCAGCCTCCCAGCTGGCCACCTCCGTGAGAAATAGCACCCTCTCTCTTTCTCTTTCTTCCTCCCTTTCCCACCTCTACTGCCTCATTATTAGGTCCTGAAAGTAGCAAATGAATGGGTATTTATTTTCAAGCTTTAAAGCTTGCTTCCGAGTTGTTGCTGGCTTTTCCTTAGAAGTCTGAAGGTTTCCCGAATGTGAAAGCAAAGGTGCACAACTGCAGAAATGCTTTTCTGAACTTGACACGTTCCTTTATAGGAGCCCTTGGCTTTGAACTGGTCAGAAAAATAACCCACACAAAGTGAATGGGCTCATCTGCTTCTGGGCATAGGAAAATAAATGAATGGTTTTGAGTGAAGAGAGGGCTTATACCTCACAATTATATAACACCAATAGCTTGCTTACATGTCCCCATCCTTGAATACAGATAACAAGAATCCACAGTAGTGTTACAATCAGATAACCCAACACCCTACTAACACAATCAGGGACATAAGCTGGTACAACCATGAGTCATGAATGCCTTCACCATATTGGGACCTTCAACTTTGTACTATGGATAGAAGTGTCCATGAGGCCCCATTTCATCTAAATGATGACTGTTTATGGTTGCTAGAGGAAGGGCATCATTTTCACTAGTCCTGAAGTCACTGGGGGACTAGGTGGGAAGAAGGGGATACCAGACAGAAGAAATGAGGGAGACTGAATATAATCATAATACAGTATGGGCATATATATATATGTGTGTGTGTGTGTGTGTGTGTGTGTGTGTGTCTGTATATATGTACACACACATGCACACACACATATATCTAAGAACCTAAGAAAATATACCCATTTGGATTCAATTTTGACTGACTTCCAAACTCTTTGGACCTAGACAGTTGTAGGGCACCATGAAAGGAAGGTGCCAGCTGGTTAGCCTGTCTTGTCTCTAGAAGCAGTCACAAGGCACTTTCCCCATAGCACCTGCACAAGTCCACACAGCTTCTGAAAAGTCTTATTTATTTCAAATTGAGGTAGGGAACTAATTTCTGGGAGTGGCCACATTACTTCCCAGTGACCACATTAATGTCCTACTTTGTGTTAATGTATCACCTCCAAAAGGATGGTCCTATCGATACTTAGAACCCCCTCCAAATTAGTAAGAAGATCAAGATGTCAGAGGCAGCTTATATCCCATTCCCATACACACCAAACATTTTGAAATGATGTAAATGTAGGATGAAATATGATCTAAATATGATGTTTGATTGTGGATTTTCTAAAATGTCTGAAGAATACCTGAGACGCAGAGAGGGCTGGACTTACCAAACAACAGAACCATTTGTCCCACAGCCTGTCTGTGTGAGCACCCTTGCACTTCAATCCTCTAAGCAGGGCATGTGCTCTGTCTACCCATGAGTCCCCTTCAGTTTCTGATCCTCACTGTGTGCCTAATATAGGACAGTACAGGGCTTGAGGACTAGAAGTGAATAAATACCTCTCCAAAAATTTAACCAACGTCCTTCTTCGTGCCACACTGTATACTTCTTAGACACTTACTGAATAATGCATTCCTCCTACTTTCAGCACAAGCCCCAGAAGGATTGGCTGTTGTAATCCTGGGTAGATTTGGACCCCAACACCAAAGAGCTAATATAATGCAGAGTGTTCTATTTACAAAGAGTGGAGCTCAAGATCTCCTTGAAACAGAAATCAGTCATGTCCATTTTAAAAAAACAATCTGCTGTAGTCTCCTGTTCCATACATCTCAGTTACCTTTGCAAAATATATGGCTATGTCTAAGGGGTAACCAACTTTGACTGGATTGAATACACAGCTGTTTAGAGGAACAAAAACCTTAACTGCTAGCAAAGCAAGGCAGTCCTGCTTTCTCTGGCTGTAAAGGACAGCAGTTCTGTAGAGCATTCCGGTGTCAAGGCAATTCCAGGTCCAGTCCGCACACGAGCATTCACATGTGTATGGGCCTAATTTTCAGCAGCTTCACATAGACATGGTAGATGAGATGGTCCCCTGCAGGGTATGTGGGAGTCATCTAAGATTCTACTCTTTCTGAGTAGCCACTAAGCCACCATCTGTCCCATTTTCTTCTTTGCAATTATCTTGGCTCAGTTTCTAAAATGTCTAAAATTCCAACAGGGCTTAAAATCTTACAATACCCTCTGGTGCCCTCAATTCAAGACTCTGGCTCTGGCTTTATTTCTTGCTGTGGTCCTTGTTTTTTTACATATGATTCTGGAGACATTACATGCACACACAGGCACACACACGGACGTATACCTTCACACACACATGCACACACACACACACACCACATTCACTTATCACCACACAGATGGACATACACATACAAGCACAGACACACATACACACACAGTACACACACAAAAACTCAGGTGCCCACACACAAAGTTCATACACATACCCCCATACATACACACATGGACATACTTTTACATGGATGCACAGACACGCAAACACATACAGTACACACATAGAAATAAATACACGTACACATGCATATACACATATACACACATGTACATACACACACACCCAAATAATCACACATGCACACAAACAGAAGCACACACTTACACTTGAAATATGTATACTCAAAACTATATTTTAACAGTAATGACATCGAATTTTAATGGTGAAAACAGACTCTTCCTGTAGATAGCTGAATCTGAAGACATCTGAGGCATATGCACTCCAAGATAACTCCTGTGTAGAAAGCATACCCACCACAACCACCTTGTGGTAGATGGGGCAGCATAGGATTGAGGGTATTCATCAGCTCCAGCCCTGAGCTGCTATGACATCCCGAGAGAGCTAAGTATGGGACCATCAAAAATAAAACATGAAGTAGCCTAAAGGGCCATCTGGCACCTCCCCAAGTCTGTCACTGAGCTCCAGTGCATGTTCTTAACTTCTATGCCCGGTGAACTCATGCAGGTCACCCTCAGAGGAAGGTTATCCTGGTAGGCTGGCAGAGAGGCTGCTAGCAAGGAAGTGGGCACATTACAGGAATAGTAAGAAGGGAGGCAGGGAGAGAGGCTCCTTCTAGTTATTGGCTGACCTGGGTCATGGATCAAGTGTGTTCTGGCCTCCCTGATGATGTCTGGTGTGAAATGTATACCCAGCATCTCCCCATTGCCTTCTGATGCTGAACTTCTCTGGAGGGATCCTGTGTGGTGCTTCAGGAGGCCACTGTGAGGACCTTTAGAGCTATGCTATGGCTGGGCATTGGCTACTTCCCACTACTCAGGACTGTAGCTGTCCTTTGGGGTATTCAGGTCTCTTTCTTAGTGCTGATGGACTGAACTCCCTCTCTTATTATGTTGCTGGTGGAAATGGGGCAGGTCAAAACAAGGAAAAAGCTGGATTTGTCTGTTTGGGTTGCCCTAGTAAAACACTACCAAGGATAAAGACTTTTGGGTAATGTCTTTGGGTGTCTCTCTGTCCCTGACCTGTGAAAACCCACCGTTACCCTGTGCTGCCACGTACCTTTTTGTCTGTGTGTCTTTCCTGACCCTCTTCTTCTGGTATCAGTTTTAACTGGGTTAGGGGCCCACCCTTATGACCTCATTTTCCTTAGTCAGCTCTATAGAAGCCCATATCCAAGCACAGCCAAATGCCAAGTCACTGAAAGTTATAGTATAGGCATCCGCCCCAGGCTTGCTGCTCAACATGCAGAACTTCAGAGACCTGTTCTTTTGGCTGTGAAAGCTGACTTCAGGCAATGTCTTATATAGAAACATAAATTTAGACAATGCCATATGCACATAGTTGTTAATAGAATATTATTTATTTTCTACAGTGGAAAACTCATTAGTGTTCTAGCAGAACTTTAAAGCCCCCCTATTAGAAAGAAGAGGAGTCAAGAGGGACAGGGTACTGGAGATAAGAATGCAACATGGGATAATGATGGAGCTATAAGACAGGGTTAATATTGATGTAAGTGTTAAAAAGAAAACAATGTAGAGATAGAACTTTTAAATCATGATATTCAACTAGTATACCTATTTCTCCATACACCCAGTCCAGTGCTTCTGAAAATCTTTTGATGAAAACCCTTTGCAACTTCAGTTGCAGAGGGCTGAAGGTTCCTGATATATGATAAAAGCTGAACTTGATCACAATGGCTTGACTTCCTGAAGTTTATAGTCATGTGTAGAACTGAAAAAAAAAAAAAACAAACTTAATTGTGTGATACCTGTGATTATTTGAAGAAATGTTTCAGTCTGGTACAATCATTTGAAATATTTATTGAAAGCGACCTTTATGGCATACTAAAACCTCAGCTCTCCTTGTTTAGAAAATGGAGAAGAGATCTAGGTTTTTGGAATTATTGGCTTAGTGGTTCAGTGCCTCATGTGTTTTGATTGAGGTATTGTAGAAATTATTTAGTAAATGGTAACATCAAAAACAAGCATTTCACATGACTATAATTCTCTCATTAAAGTAACACATGCAAAAGGGAAAACATGCTTCAGAGATGATCTCTACATAAAAAAATTATGCAGCAAAGATAGAAGAAAGTAAATTAAAACAGTCAATTTTTCCTTCCAATGATAAAATGCTTACCATGGATTTGATCCCTGATTATCTTACATATCTATTATCTTTAGGATCATATTTGGTTCATTAGCAACAGTGAAGAATACATATTAGACACCAACTTCAGATTGTAGAGAGAGATCTCAGTGGGCAAAGTGCTTTCCCCACAGGTATGAGAACCCACATTTGAATCCTCCTAAATCAGGTAGAAGATGAACATGGTGGTTGTGTGTCTAATGTGCCAGCACTCCAATGGCAAGATATGAAGCACAGGAAGAGTCCCTAGAAGTTCCTGGGCAGGTGTTTGCCATTTGAAGCAGACAATAAGAGACCATGTCTCAAGCAAAGAAAGTGAGGACAGATACCTGATCTCCACTTGTGAGCTGTGGCATATGCACATACTACAGTCTCTCACGTAGATCCTAAAAACTACCAACTGTATGCATCTCTGGATTTGAGCTCACACAACATTGTTGTCAAAACTTTCAGACAAGCAGGGTTCTGAAACAGTCTGTTCTGCTTGCTAAGCTGGTTTTCCATAGTCTTCCCCCAAATATCCCTGGTCTCCTTTTGTAGTGTTTGTTTCATGGTAGGGCAAATGACTGACACATTTGCCTACCCATGTATGAGACACTTTTCTGTTGCTCTGGAATATCACCATGACTGAAGGTAACTTTATTTTGGCTTATGGTTCCAGAAAGTTAAGAGAACCTCATGGCAAAGTGGAGACATGGTAGCACACGGCAGACATATCTGAAGCCAAAAGCTGAGAGGTTACATCGTAAACCACAAACATGAAGCAGAGACAGTAACTGGAAATGGAGCAAGACTGCGAATTCTCAAAGCCAGCCTTCAGACATGTACTTCCTTTAGCAAAGCCAAACTTCCCAAGCTTCCCCAAAATAGAACCACCAACTAGGACCAAGAGTTCAAATACCCACACCTTTGGGAGACATTCTCCCAAACCACCACAGTCTGTCTGTGTCAGCTCACAGTGACATGCAGTGAATGAGTTAACACAACCAAAAGACTGCTCAGCCCAGGCTCTGTGAAGTACAACATCCTTAGAACATTCCTGGATTTGGCTCTTCTCATACAGCACAAGGAACATCCATGTCTGGCCATGTTGGTGTATTGAATATGGAAGTTATCACTTATCTTAAGTCTATGTCCTGAACAGTGTGTTTGTAACGCCCAGGAATGCTTTCACTGGTTCTGTTTCTGAGCTTGGCTTTGGTCTTTAATAAACAGAAGGCTTTCTGAGCCTAATAACGTTTATTTTAAATGTGTTCTTTCAGATAGCATACACGAAAACCCATCAATAGCACTCATGGTCATTCTATATGTTGAGAAGGACTATTCGATTCTTTAAGATGAAGCAATTTCTGAGATGAAGTTGCAAGAAGAGATGGATAGCAGAGATGAAGAGATGTCAGGATCAACCGGCTGTTATGGCTCCTGTGTCTCCTGTCAGGACCTTATGGATGGATGCTATAGAAATTTTCTCAAAATCCTGCTCAAAATTTTGCTTTTATATGTAAGCCCATATTCTTTGAGTGTAATGAAGGTTGAAATTTAAAAAAAAAATGGAAAAAACTCTTCTGTAATCACATGTCAGAGTAGCTAAAGGGCCCAGGGATTCCTGAAAATCATTTTCCTATTTACATGGAAGTCTCAGTTTGAGGCATTTGGGCCATACATACCTTCCAGGCATGATGCCTTCTAGGACAATGGTTCTCAACCTTCCTAATGCTGCAACCTTTTAATACAGTTCCACATGTTGTGATAACCCTCAGCCATAAACTTATCTTCTTTGCTACTTCATAACTATAATTTTGCTACTATTATGAATCATAATGTAAATATTTGTTTTCTGATGGTCTTAGGGGACCTCTGTAAAAAGGTTGTTTGACCCCTAAAGGGATTCTGGTCTACAGGTTGAGAACCACTGTTCTAGGCAAGTGAAGTACTAATATCTGAGAGATGAAGTTTAAAAACATATGAGTTAAATTCAGTGACTGAGTTCTCAAGTGCAGAAATATAATGTATATACTGAATGCTCAGGAATACACTTTGAATTAGCCAGTGAAATGGACTTATTTAGAACAGTTCAGAATTATGTATTATGGATTTGTCAAGAGACATATGCCTGAAAATAATCTATGCACTTACCTTCAAATTATATAAATATTAAAAGATGGTCATCATCAAAAGGCCTTTTATATAAAGAATTTTCTACTGTAAAAATTCCCAGTTAAAAAAATTATATTGTGTTTCCAATTGGCACCTCAGAACATGACTGAACAATCTCTACCCCACAGATTTGAGTGGTGGAGTCTTCAGATGCTGGGAGAAAAGAATTTCAGCATCAATAAGAAATGTAAAAATGAGGCCTGGATCTTGGGTGTACAGAATGGGCTGAGTATCAGATTAAATTTCCATAGCAACCTCATTTATTTAGTATTATCTGTGTGTAACCAGGATCCAAACTTAGTGGGAGACTGATAGGTCAACATCAACAGTTCATATTAACCCAGAAGCAAACTACCGAGTAGCGTAGTAAGAGCTTTGTTTCTTCAATTTGGAATGCTTATGGTGGTAAAGGATGGGCACAGGCATGGTAGTCATAGTGGCCATAAAGAAGCTTGCACTTTTAGCAAAAGGGTCTCTGAGAACAAACTTGACATTTTTCCTCCCTGGTTTATTGCTTGCTACAGCTGGCATGGGGTATGCATATCTGTACATACCCAATTTTTACTTATCAGACTCTTCCAGTTGCCTGATAAACACTGTATCTTTCTTAGCAACCAGCGTATCTACTGTAGATACAATCAAATAAACTTACCCACAAAGGCTCAAGCCCAACTTTAGTTTTCATGACAGTACCTTGTATTATCTGCCTGCCCGAACAGCCACCAGTGTGCCATGCAATGTGTCTCCTAGGTTGCTGGACATGAAGGACCCTGGATAGAATCATATGCTAGTAAATATTGAGTTATGACGCATGGAGTGTGGATTTAGACATCCCTTGCTTCTGGGGTCTTTCTTCTGGTAAGAGCTGGTAAGACTTGTGAGAATCACTGACATTTTGCTGTGAGTGGAACCTGACACTTCAGTCCTCTCCACTCACTGACTAATCACTTAGCTTCAACAGCTAAGAAAGCACTCCTGTGTAGTCAGCATAAAGCATAACTGGGAATTTTTACAGTAGAAAATTCTTTATATAAAAGGCCTTTTGATGATGACCATCTTTTAATATTTATATAATTTGAAGGTAAGTGCATAGATTATTTTCAGGCATATGTCTCTTGACAAATCCATAATACATAATTCTGAACTGTTCTAAATAAGCCCATTTCACTGGCTAATTCAACAGAAAACATCATTAAACAACAGAAAAATCATTAAACTCTGTTGACCATACACTCTCCTTGAGATTCACTGGGGGTTGAGCATCCCTTCAGAGAGGAGTGCTCTAAGTTTTCTCATGCCTTCTTTATACTCTGGTTTGTTTGTCCTCTGGCTTCAGTTCTTCCTATGTCTTTTATCAGATCTACCATGGGAAGAATTTTAAGATTAAAATGTAGTCTCTGTAATAATATGTTATTACCCAGCCTGGAGAGATGGCTCAGTGGTTAGGAACACTGATTGCTCTTCTGAAGATTCTGAGTTCAAATCCCAGCAACCACATGGTGGCTCACAACCACTTGTAATGAGATCTGATGCCCTCTCCTGGGGTGTCTGAAGACAGCTACAGTGTATTTACATATAATAAATAAATAATTTTTTTAAAAAAGTGATTGTTTCCAGAAGTATAAAAGTCAAACAAACAAAAATCCCCTAGAAAACCAAAAATCCAAAAACTAAGGTGAGCAGGATTGATGTCTCCAGAGGCCTAGAAGAAGAGGTATATTGTACTCCCTAGTTTCTAGAAGTCAATGGCTATAATGGACATTTCTTCATTTCCTTCTGTATGTGGCTTGGTTACTTACAATCTTTACATTACCAAAAGTCCAAACAAATATTTTTCCAACTGAAAGGCTTACCTTCAACATCCCATAGATAAATTTTACAGTGATTTTTTTTAAATGGCTGATTTTAATATAATGCTCCCATATCTGTACCTAGGAAGATTATATGAGCAGAGCATGAGTTTTAGGGAACCATCAGGAATGTTAGCAAAGGCTTCAAAAATGGTGCCATGAGGTCTGTGTAGATGCTGACAGCATGCAGTGCTGGTGTGACTTGCCATTGTGTTCCATCAGTGATCTGTGGAAGCAAGGCTAAAGCTCCAACTAAGAAGATTTCTGAAACCTAGTGATGGTAAATACTTTCTCTGAGGTCATGCATTGAACTGATGGATTTAGGTTCTTCAGGGTCATGGAGGTCTATGTTCCACAGCTAAGCTTGGTTCCTATTCTCTTGAATGAAGTGTGTAATTCATGTGAACTTCCAGGAGCACTGGGGACATTAAACAGGTTGGGGATGTAGCTCAAGGGTAGAGTACTTGCCACAGATGTGCAAGGGCCCTGGTTCATCAGCACCATGCCCCTCTCTACCAAAAGTGACAAGTATGGAGACATGTAGTAATTTCACAGCCTCTACCTCTCCCAGTCACCTGAGAAGGCTCACATCCACCTAGCCTGTTGTCAGCACCAAGACTCATCTTTCCAAGCAAAGCATCAGGAGTCCAAGAGCTCTTAGGTAAAGGGTCAGGACCACTGATCTCTCAAGAGTTTTAGGAATGTGCTGCCCCTTGTCCTTCATCATTGTCAGGAAGATGATTGTCAGCAAAGAGTTGCCACCATGGTCGCCAGTCTGACAGGCATTGAATTGTGGAGCACAACGGCAATAGGGCATTTAGTATGCACAGTAAAGAGCTACTGCAAAATGACTGTTTCCATCTGAGGACATTGATAATGGAAGATAGCAAAGTGAATCGTCTTTAGCTGGTAGTTAGTCTCCTGGAACTCATACCTGTCCAACACTATCAAGAAGCTTAAACCAAGGTGGATGAGTGTGTGGGCTATGTACTTCTGAATGTGTGCTCTACCACATAGGCAACTAAAAGTAAAAATGCAGTGAGCTATTGAGCTGCATGTATTGGCACATACCTGTAATCCTAGTATTTGGGACACTGAAGCAGGAGGGGAGTGAGCTCTGGCCCAGCCTAGAATGTTTAGTGACTATATGTGGGCTAACCCTGTCTCAGATGAAACCAACCTCTACTCACTCTTCCTCTCAAAAGCGATCCAAACAAAAAACAAACAAAATAGGACTAGGAAACACCTCTCATTTATATAGGCCAAGCCTTTGCTTCAGTTCCCAATACAACAAAACAAAACAAAACAAAACAAAACAAAACAAAAAAGAAAAAGAAAAAGAAAGATCAAAGCAAAATAGTACCACTGCGCTTAGCACTCTCAGCTTTCCACTGGTCCAAGCAAGCACGTTTATCTCTCCATCTTTCTTAGACATGGGCTCTATTACTCTCATCCCAGAGGTTGAAAACTGCACAAGCCAGACAGCCCAACTGGTAGGAGAATCGTGGAATTCACTCATGAACTTGCTTCACACTCTGCTTCTGTTTCTCAATGGTTCAAAGTCCACAGGCATTTATTTATCACTGTTAGATCTGAGAAGCCTTGGATTCAAACTCCATGGAAGCACAAAGATGAATCATACAGCAAAAATGCTAATTAAAGGAGAATAAATTCCAGAAAAAAATGCTAAAAAATGAAGTGTCCCTCTCCTTTCAGTTTAATACTACAGCCAGGCAAGCTGACCAGAGCGCCCTGTGCTAAGTACTGTGATAGCAATAAATGGCAGTGAGGAAATTTATGCAGAACATAAGTGTGCTTTGAACAGAGCACTCAGAATTTAAATCTGTAGTGCTTGACTTCAGGCAATGAGAGCTGGAGAGGCACATAAGGACTTGGAGATGTGTTTGAATCAGAACTGAAGCTCTGTTGCATGATAGGTGACTACACAGGTCTCCAGTCTTCCTTTGGTATCATTTTAGTAATTCATATAATTCTTAACTGTGGTCCAACCCAGAACAGGGAAGCCAGATCACCTCCTACAAAAAACTGCAAAAACAGAGGATGGTTCTGCTGGTCTTAGGGAAGTCTCTTCTGTTTAATTTGAGGGCCTTGAAGCCCAGAGCTTAACCGCAGTTTCAAGTGGTGAAGTCAAGAGCTGAACCCACTGGTTGTCTGAGAGTCCTTCCTTATTGTACCCGCTCTCACCCGGATACTTCCATGTATAAGGCAAGGTACTCTAGAGGGATGGAGCCAGTAGAATGTGTGTATGTATTAAAAACAGGACTTATTAGATTGGCTTATATGATAAGTGATAGATGTTTTAGCAATGGCTGTGTATGTTATTATAAACAGGGCTTATTATTAGATTGACTTATATTGCAAGTGGTAGATGTTCCAGCAATGGCCATCTGCATGCTGGGGAGCCTGAGAATCCAGGAACTGCTCACTGTGTTCATATGGAAGCCTCAATAGTCTCATCTTTAGCCCTGTGCATGCTGAACGTGTATGCATGTGCATGCACACACACACACACACACACACACACACACACACACACACACCCCACAGATTAACAGAGAGCTCAGTGACAGGTGTGGGTTAACACTTTTGGAGTTGTTGGCCAGTGATCCCAGACATTAAAGGCAACTGTCAATATTCTTGGATGCCCTCCAGAACTTGACAATAAGACCTACTTACTTAAGTGATAAAAAGTTATGCAATCAAGCTGGTACTCACTCAGAAGCTTATTCTTACTGGCTAGCTTTTGTAATGCTAGATGCTATGCCTACTACTCAGTGAATAAAATAGGCAGCAGTCTGCAGCTGTGAATGCTTTGAGCTACAATAACTGTCCTGTGAAGAAGATGTTAAAGTGCTTTAAATTAAATTGTCAACACCCTTCATAGAATTATTAGTCCTTTCAAGGGAGGGTCAGAGGAGCAGGATAAAGAGATGAATGTCACTGAGCAATTCCCATACATCTAGGGCAATATGCTGCCCAAACTATGCCATCTTACAACCTCATCTTAAGGGCTTGAAACCAAGGCAGAGAACATTTATAGACTTGTATGTGGCACTTGACCTTGAGTTTTACAAGACTCAAAGCTTCATTAAAATTTAAATGGAAAAAATAATTCAAAGTTCTTTTTTTGTATTTTAGAAAAAAATAGCATATAAATTAAATACCAACTTGCTTTCTCTTTCCAAATTAAATGCACACACCCAAGTCATGAATAGCCAAAGATTAGAGACAGACTGATATATAGGCATTAGTTTTTCTTCTATTTGCAAAAAGGAAAACAAAACATCTATTTGGTGAGACATGAGGGAAGGACTATGGAATTTATTACCACAGTGAGAAGAGCAGAAACCTCTAGGTCACCAGAAGTGACAACTGCAGAGTTTAAGATATCACATTAACTTACAGAGGGAGGAAGGAAATCCAGGCAGGTACTTCCTAGTCTATCTGCAGCAGCAAACTTCAAGTAATTCTGAAGGGTGAATTCAAAGAAATGGAACCCTCTGTCACAGGCTCTATCTGGAGAGCTAAACAGGACCCACCCCAGCCCTGTGGCTCCACCCCCACCACCCCACCGACATAGTCACAGCAGAGTTCCATTTCTCCTCTCTCCTTCTCTTCCTCCCTCTCTTCCTCCCTCTCTTCCTCCCTCTCTTCCTCCCTCTCTTCCTCCCTCTCTTCCTCCCTCTCTTCCTCCCTCTCTTCCTCTCTCTCTCTCTCTCTCTCTCTCTCTCTCTCTCTCTCTCTCTCTCTTTCTCTCTCTCTCTCCAGAATTGGCATTAGGAAATCACTGCTCAGGGCTGGATTTCTTGGGTTTAAGTTTTGTCTTGTTAATATTTAAATGTGGGAAGTGGCTGGAAAAGACATTTAATTCCTTTTAAATGAGACAGGTAGATCTGGACACAGGGTTTTTTGTCAAGGTTTCCAGTGCAAATGTGCATGTAAGTGGGTAGACACACACATACACACACACACACACACATACACACAGAGCCCATCTACAAGCTTGTTTTGACAGGCCACCAAGCTCATATCTTCCACCTTAAGGATTAACATTTTCCACCATGCAGATGGTTGAATTTCTCCAGGCATGCCCAGTAGCTCTCCTTCTGTAACTCTTTCACTTCCTCCTGTCTCTACAAAGTATACTGGAACTCGCTGAAAGAGTGTTGTCCCAGGGCTTCATTCTTGTTCTTGTTGATTATTCCCATCAGTTTCCCTGCCTCACCAAGGGAATTTCTCTGTGCTCATGTCTCCAACAAACATCGATTACATTTCAGCTCATCTATCATGTCCTATTTTATGCATAGTACACCTACCCACAAATTTATATGCAACTTGATGTCAGGGATGAAGTCAAAACATTCTTCCACACCTACAGCCCCTGGAGTGTGGTAGAAGCTCTGTGCAGACATTTCCTGTGAATTAATCTTCCTCTGTCAAGATCTTCTGCTGGTTGAGAGTTTGTATTAGGCAGCGTGAGGGTTGTTTAAATTCTCCTTGACTCTGCTGTGGTAGCAATGCTTCAGTGAAATGTTTCAAATCCTCTTAACTTCTTGTTATTTAGCAATTTCCTCTGAGATGAAACATTCTATCATGGAGGGAAACTCATGAGAACTGAGGAAGTATATACCACTACAGATTCAGGAAGTCCCTGAAACTGACCAATTCAATACAGTCTTCCCTCTCCATGTTTATATAAGCTGTGAGGATTGCTGAGAGATGGGGTCATACTAGCTGAACTTCTGGGAGGAGCCAGAGATCAGCTGGGCTGCCTGCAAGAGACACTCTGACCTGTTGAGGAGCTACCTCCTAGTTCTATAGTGATGTCTAGGGGTCTGGCTTTCATGACCTGTTGTCTAAGTAGGGATGAGCATTTGAGGATGCTGCTCTCTTGAGTAATGCCTGATACTGAAAGTGACCCTTCACCTATAGTCCCCTTGGCTATCCTTAAAGTACTGAACTCAAAGTTTGACTTTGGAGGTCCGTTATTGATTCCCTGTGTAGGGTGAGTGGTTATTAGTTTCCATCTCCTTGGGAATAGTGTCATACAACTCCTTTTTGGAAAATATGTATATACTTAAAATTACAAAGTGTAAATCAAATTTAAAATCCTGATGGTACTTCTGGATTCCTCAAGGCTTATTAAACTTAGAATTTGCTATTTTTGACTCTATACTGACCTCAACTATGAATGTAAAGTCTTTATGAAAGCTAATAATTGACTCCAACTGTGTTCTTTAGGGCCTTGCTGTAAATTTGCCTTCACCATCTTTTATCTTTGTCCCTTGAGGGAGAAACTGTGTGCTCAAGAAGAAATCAACTTAAAATGTGCTTCTGAGGTTCAGCATGCAATTCTCTGGGCTACATTTTCAAAGGATGTACTTTAAAACTCAAGAACATGTGTTAATACTCTGAAATACTCATGGAGGAATTTCGAAGATCAGTCTGTGTAAGAAGGAGAGTGGAGAGAAGTGTTTTCCTTTGGTCTTCCATTTAACAAAACTGTGTTTTCACAGTGTCACTTTGCCTCTTCCAGTTTGCTCTGTTGACTCTGCATTCTAGGTGTGGTGCAGTTTCTGTGGAGGGCCTGAGGTGAATGGAGCATGGGGCCTTCTAGAGGAAGAGGCGCTCTGTGACTCCCTTCCCTGAAAGTACAGCTCAGATGGCTTTGACAGAAGAGTCTGAATTAAAGCAGGAATGCAAGCAGGCACACAGAGTCTAGAGAGGCCTCTGGTGGGAGGAGTGAGTTCTTTGAGTCAGGAGCATCCTAACGACTTTAGCTATGAAAGGTGCTTACCTTGCTTTGGTGTATTTCAGTCCGTTTACCTGAGGTAGAAAAACTTTTCTCCCAGCTCCCAGAATAAATGGCTCACTTATTCCCTAATCTGCAGAGATCTTTCCCAGCTTCCTGTGGAAAGACACTATCAAATTTAATCCAGAAATTCAGCTCCACGTGTAAACACCTCAGTGACGAAAAAGGTCCTCACAGGAAGGCATACACATGCTTGGAAACAAGGCTCAGCACACATCAGGAGGGCAGGACACATGCAAGCTATGTGTTTGTGCTTGGCTGCATGATGGAGTTCAGTGGGATGCCCAGTGCTGTAGTGGTGTTACCTTGGGAGGGAGAAGGTTGCCCTTGCCAGGCTGGTCTGATCTGAGTGCTGATACAAGGTTCTAAATTTTGCCACAGACACCATTGCCTTGTTCCTACAAAAAAGTTTAGAGCCTATCGCAGCCCATGTGCATGGTAGGAACAATACAACTGTTTTGCTTCCTGTGCCAATTTTAATCATACGTATGTATGTTCATGACTGCAAGCACCCGCATCCTCCACAGAGGGTTTCAGATTACTTAGAGCTGGTGTTCCAGTTATGAGAGTCTGGTGTGGATGTTGGGTTTGAACTCACTGACTCAGTTCCTTTGCTCTAACCGTGTACCATTGTTCACCCTTATCACAGAAGCATGTGGCATACAGAATGGATGTGAGTGTGGAGTTGGCATGTCTGTCCATGAACTGTCTATCGGACTGGATTTCAGCATGACAAATGTGACCTTGCTTACCCAGGAGTCAGACTTGTTCCTCTAAAATCTTCAGCCTTAGTCACAGTTCTTTCCTGATATTTTTACCTTTTAAACCTTTCCATTATAGTTTAGTGTTTGTATGTATGTGAGGGAGTGTGCATCTACATGCCATGGCTCTAGTTTGGAGGTCATAGGACACTCTGTGGGAGTCAGGGCTCTCTCCATAATGTTGGCACTGGTGGTCAAACTCAGGTCCCCTGAGCTGTCTGGGTGGCTCTCTCCTTGTTTGTAAATGATATAAGAGTTACGTGCATGAGAGAAAATAGACTAGTTCAAGCGGCTTGTGTTAATGAGCAGAAAAGGTAACCTCCAGGTAAAGACATTTCCTTCCACCGGCAAACTTGCCACTTAGTAATGGCAGGAAGAAAGAACCTTGTGGATGAGAAAGCCAGCCCTTAATTCTCCCCAGTGAAATGTATAGCTTCCCTTGGACAGTGTTGGAGTGGCAGGGACTCCACTGTGAGCCATGCATACTTAAAATGTTTCTTTTGGCAATTCTCATGTTCATTCCTGTGATGAGAATAAATTACAGACTAGACCACTGAGGCATCTTTTGCTGCAACCCAGCCTGAAGGTATTTCTGGATTTTCTGGGTTTTGTCCTTTAATTAACTTACCACTTCTTTTAAATGCTATAGTTTTTTTTAATATAGACCTGTTAGATGAGGTTTTTCATTATTTTCTCTCTCCCTCTCTTTTCTTCTTTCTCTGCCCCTCTCCCCTTTCTTCTCTCTTTCCTCTCTTCCCTTTCTCCTCTCTTCATTCTCTCCTCTCCTCTCTTCTCTCTGATCTTTTGAGAGACAGAGTCTCTTATGTAGCTCAAGGTGGTCTGAAACTCATGACAAACCCAGTGCTTAGACTACATGTATGAGCCACCATGTTTCCATCAATACATTCTTAATTGCAGTGTATGCAGGGCAATCATTGCTTTTATTTAATTTCCTCATCTTATTTACACTCATGTCTTCCCCAAATTATACAAAAATTGTTATTAACACTATTAAAACATATATTTTGGACATGTCTTCCTTTCTCCATGTGTTAGCGTAAAATTCAATTCAATTTACTTCATACCTAGGAACATACAAGAACATTGAAGGGTCAGTAATGGTTTCCTCCCTTCACATTTACAGGTCCATATGGCTGATAACCTATCTTTGAAGGAGGACAGGATCTCTGGAAACTTAGCTACCTTTGGCAATCATATGATAAGCCTTTGGCAAAATACCCATCTAACTTGCTAATTAGTGGGTACGTGGCAGGATCTGAGCTTCAAATAACTTTTAAATCAATACTTTTAAATCAATGCACTCTAGCCACTATACAATCAGTTCATGTAAGTGGGCTATCCAGTGCCTGGTATGGTGACACATGTTTATAGTCCTACCACTCAGGTGGCAGAGGTAAGGATGCTGTAGGTGAGTTCAAGCCCACCCTGGTGTACAAAGAGATGCCATGCTATCTAGGGATACACAGTGAGACCCTTTTAAAAAAGCAAACAAACAACAACAAACCAAATACTAGAGACAGTGTGATATGCAGTGTGCTTCTCACATGCTATTCACGCATGCATCATCTCAATCAGTTTGGAAACATCCTGTCAATTCAAAGAGAAATCCAACAACAGTCCACGAATTATCTATTACTGTCAGTCCTAATGGACCTCACCATTAATTTAATTTCTGTCTCAATAGATTTGTGTGTGCTGGCAGTTTCTTACAAACAGAGTCTATGACTGGTGTGTGCAGCATTTCTAAACTTTACTCCTACTGTAGAGTCTCTTGAGTTTTTGTTCATTTTAGTACCGGGCATCTTTACTTTGTGTGGATATCCTGCTTTGTCCATGCATGTCATTTGATGAGTTGTGACTTAACTTATATATTCTGACTGATCAGAATTGTAATGCTACTACAGACGTTTGTATGGGTTGTCATGAGGATACTTGTTTAACGGCCTTTGGATGCAACCCAGGCTTTAATTTATGAATCTTTCAGTAATTTGTATTAGGGACCGAGAAGGAGTTTCTACACCAATTTCACTGTCTTCCGTCCCTCCAGCAACATCTGAAGACTCTGGTCCCCATTGCCCCTTGTTTAGTCTAGTCATCCTTGTAGATGGAAGGTAGCTTATCACTGGGGAATTAATTTGCATTTTCTTTATGGTGAACAACATTGAGTGTTTTCTCAAATGTCATGAGACATATGTATATTTTCCTCAGGGAGTCAGCTATTGGAATTCTCTGCTGAATTTTTGTGTTGTCTCTTTGTTAGCTGAAATACCAGTTTTTCTTATTTTAATTTCCTTATTAATATACTATTGACAAATATTCACTCTCATTCCGAGGGTTGTCATTTTACTTTTCTGATGTGAGTGGGCTTTGAAGTGCAAGTTTTGATGGTGTCTAGTTTATTAATCTTTCTTACTTTGACCATGGTTTGCTGTCATATCTAAGAATGTCATCCAATACAAAGCCATAGAATGCCCTCCACGCCATTTTCTTCTAATACTTCCATAATTTTATCTCTTTTGTGTTTGCTGTGATCCATTTTGAGCCTCTTTATCACATGGTATAACATCTTTCTCTTATTTGTTGAAAGGATTTATCTTTTTCAACTGAGGGATCTTACTGTGCCTTACAGAAATGAGTTGGTCATATATGTGTGGCTTTCTTTTGGACTCTCCTTTCTGCTGTGAATATATATATATATATTCTTACATCATCAGCATATACAGTCTTCATTACTTTTACTTTGAAATAATAATATTAGTCTTCTATTTTCTTCCTATTCAGGATCCTTAATTGTGTGTGTGTGTACTGGCTAGTTTGTGTGCCAACTTGACACAGGCTGGAGTTATCACAGAGAAGGAAGCTTCAATTGGGGAAGTGCCTCCATGAGATCCAGCTGTCCGCATTTTCTCAATTAATGATCAAGGGGGTAGGGCCCCTTTTGGGTGGTGCCATCCCTGGGCTGGAAGTCTTGGGTTCTATAAGAGAGCAGGCTGAGCAAGCCAGGGGAAGCAAGCCAGTAAGGATTATCCCTCCAAGGCCTCTGCATCAGCTCCTGCTTCCTGACCTGTTTGAGTTCCAGTCCTGACTTCCTTTGGTGATAAACAGCAATGTGGAAGTAAGCTGAATAAACCCTTTCCTCCCCAACTTGCTTCTTGATCATGATATTTGTGTAGGAATAGAAACCCTGACTAAGACAGTGTATGTGTGTGTGTGTGTGTGTGTGTGTGTATTTGTGTCTCTGTGTATATTTGTGTCTGTGTATCTGTATGCGTGTTTGTGTGTCTGTGCATGTTTGTGTATGTTTGTGTTTCTCTGTGTGTATTTGTGTCTGTATTTTTCTCTCTCTCTCTCCCTTCCATCTGAATGTAGAATATTACAAAAATTTTTACACAGAAACTATCTAGGGATATACACTAGAGCATGTGTTAAATCTCTTGCACTTCTTGGGATGTCCTAATGTCTTGGTGATATTAGATTATCTGAGCAATTAACACAAAAAGTGGCCATAGATTTAGAGACTTTATTCATCAGTACTTTAGTATTTACATTTCCCTGCTTTAAAGTTGTATTTCAAAGTATTTTATTCTTTTTGATGCTTTAATAAGTGGAATTATTGTCTTAGTTACATCTTTAAACTTTGCTGGTTTATCACCACCATATAATTTGTTTTATTTGTTCATTAGTGTTTTTATATGATCATGCCTTTTTTTTGGAACACATATAGCTTTCTATGCAGGTAATGAAGCTGTTCCCTTTAATGTTGGCTGCTTCTCTTTCTTCACTGACTCAAGAATCCAGTTAGGCTAGTATGTCTGCAGGGAAGCAGTTAGGGTTGCTGCTTTTTTTCTTGTTCCTTCTTTTTGGTTTAAACAACAACAACTACAATAACACCCTTCAGTTTTGCAACATTGAGATTGATGTGAGTCTGAGTATTTTGGACTTGTCATCAGATTTAGGAAGCTTCCTGCAAGCTCTAATTTTCTGAGTATTCTTGTTTTGCCATTGTAGAGAACAGAATTTTACAGTTCCTTCTGTGTTAACTGTAGGAACCATGTGCCCCTTGTCTGACACCTTGCTGATGTGGCATCTTAGCATCATTTCTGTCACTACGATCAAAACAGCCTGAGATAAAAGAGCTTAGGGGAAGAACAGGATTATTTGGTTATGGTTCCAGGTAACAGGCCATCCACATCCTCTGGAGAAGGCCAAGGTAGGCACTTTGTGCATCACATGCGCAAAAAGATAAAAGAGATGACATGTGATTTCTTGCTTTCTGCATATGCTCATTTAACTCTCCTCACCCTTCCACAGTTCAAGACCTGGCCTTGAAATGATGCAGGTTACTACTACAGGTCAACCTGCTCTAGATCATTCCTCAGCTGAGCTGAACTCTGATAAATCTAGGTTATGTCAAGATGAAAGTCTAAACCAACCATTACACACCACACACAGATATTGTATTAATTGATCATGGGCTACTGTAGAAGCATCACTTCCTTGTGGGAAAAAAAAATCTCTTTTGGTCATGAGGTTGTTCCCCGCCACACACACACATATTGCTGCATTTCGTTTGTTACTAAGTTTTGAGGCTGTTATCATCCATATTCATAAGAAATAATGCCATGTAGCCTTCTTTGCTTCTGATGTGTTTTTTCTAGTTTTGCTCTCAGGAACATTCTCCTCTCATAGACAGAGTTGGGAAATGATCTTCTGTTGGCTGCTTTTTAGGAGAGTCTGCAAGGAGCCGGTGTTAGGATTTAGCAGCGCACCATCTGGGCCTGAGCTTGCTTTGTGGGTAGTTTTTGGATTGCTAACTCAGTCTGATCACTTATTATAGGGCTTTCCAGATGGCCTATTTCTTTTTGAGCCAGTTTTGGTAGTTTGCGTCTTTCTAGGAATTTGTCCATTTGATCTACTTTATCTTAACTTATTTTCGTGGCGTATTCACCATATTCCATCTTCATTCTCTTTTACCTCCGCCTATCTCCCCATTTCATGTCTGGTTTTAGTAATTTAAGTCTTCTGCCTTTGTTCCTTGGTAAGTCTCACAAATATGTGCTAATGCTATTGGCCATTGAAAAAATGTTTCTTATTATAAATTGATAATTTATAATTCTCTGTTTTATAAGAAATAAAGTGATATTATGATAGATGAATATAACATAGAATAATGAAGCCAAGCAACATATCCCTTATCTCAAACAGACAAAGATCTTTCATGGTAAGATACTTTGAAATTTACTATCTTAGAAGTGTGTGTGTGTGTGTGTGTGTGAACATATGTGTACATGTTCACATGTATATGTGTATGTATGTGTAAAGGTTGAAGATGGACCTTCTTTAGTTACTTTTCATTTTACTTTTTGAGGCAGGGTCTTTCACTGAACTTGCCCCTCACAGAGTTCTCTAGACTGGCTTGCTGGTGAGTCTAGGGATCCTCTTTCTCTGCCCCCATAGACAGAGACCACCTGTCCAGGGATCCTCTCCCAGACGCAGTACTACTTGGCTTTTTACAGAGTTGGGAAATTGATGCTGGGCATTGATGCCAGATCCCTTTGGTTGCATGGCAAGAACTTTGCCAGCAGAGCCATCTCCCCTGTGCCTATCTCAGTGATTTTAAAGTTTGCTGTATTTAATTGTCCACTATATTTACCACACTGTGTGTATGCTCCTGGGCCATCACCTCCCCATTTTCTTCTGTCTCTTCTATTGTTTTATTATTATTATTATTATTATTATTATTATTATTATTATTCACTAATTTCTCCCACGTCCATTACATAGATTTATGTTTAATCTTTCTTGTTTTCTTTCTTTCTGCCTTTTGTGATTCATTTTGCTATTATTTTTCTTGACTCTTTGACAGTACTTCCTGAGGAAGCTAAAGCTGGAAGGTAATCTTAGTGGCTTGAGGTCTTTCTTATTACAGAGAGCATACACTTTCTGCTAATAAATGGTTTTCCTAGACCCTGAGAGATATGATATCTTACACCATCTCTTGTACTCATACTTTCCAAAATACTTTCCAAATTTCTTTGTGA
>NW_022196912.1:42275460-42281132 GCF_008632895.1 Mastomys coucha
TATATATATATATATATATATATATATATATATATATATATATATGTATGTATGTATCCCATATTGGACAGGTTTTATGTGCATTGGGAAGAATCTGTGTTTGGATGGTGTCTGTTACAGCATTTTATACATTTTTATTAGACTTAGTTTGCTTAGGGAAATGTTAGAATTCATATCTCCTACCTGATCTGCCCAATACATTCACCCATTATTGGGTCTGTGAAGCTGAGGTTCCAACATGACTCTTGAGCCCCTTATTCAACCCTTCAACACTCTCAACTTTGACTTCATTACTTTTGGTGCCTTGATTTTGGTGAATCAATTAATTATTGCCACATTTTTCTTCTTAATCTTTTAATCATCACATAATATATATCTTAAGCTGTGGCAATGTTTTTGTTTGTTTGTTTATCTTCACTTAGTTTGCTTCATTGAGACTTGATCCAAGCTCATAAAGATCATAAAAATAACTGTTTCATGATGCTTCAAAGGTTAGATTTTGGGGGGGGGGCGAGGAAAGGGTTTATTTGGCTTAAACTTCCAGATCATAGTCCAACATTGGAGGAAGTCAGGACAGGAACTCAATCAGGGTTGGAACTGGATGTAGGAACTGATCCAGAAGCCATGAAGAAGTGCTGCTTACTGTCTTGCTTCTCATGACCTGCTTAGCCTGCTTTCTTTCTTTCTTTTTTTATTTTTTTCTTTTAATGGATATTTTCTTTATTTATATTTCAAATGTTTTCCCATTCCCAGATCTTCCTTCTGGAACCCCCCTAACCCATCCCCCCTCCTCCTGCCTTTATGAGGGTGTTCCCCCACCCACCACCCACTCCCACCTTCCCGCCCTGGCATTCCCCTACACTGGGGCATCAAACCCCCTCAGGCCCAAGGGCCGCTCCTCCCACTGATGTTCAGCAAAGCCATTCTCTGCCACATATGTGGCCAGAGCCCTGGGTCCTTCCATGTGTATTCTTTGGTTGGTGGTCCAGTCCCTGGGAGCTCCAGGTGGTCTGGCCAGTTGACACTGTAGCTTCCCCCATTGGTAGGGTTAAACATGACCACCTCTGTCATTCGCCAACAGTCACTGTTTATTCTACTACTGTGAGTGAACACTCTTGTTTTCAATTACACCTGCCAGGACTGATCTGTCCAATCTGATCTCCTAGAGAGGATTCTTCAGGTCAGTCAGGTTTATTGTTACCCTAGACAGGTTCCTCTGAGTTCTTTTCAGAAAAATATACATCTTAGTGTAAATCTCCATGGGATGTAGTGTCTATTTGGGGAAATCAAGTAATGCCTACACAGTTACTTTTCATCACAAAGAACAACAATTTACCCCAAATGACTCCATGCAGTAGTTGGACATTTTGAACAGAAACATAATGACACAAATGACTTTGCATCTTCTTTATACAAGTCAACAACAACCATATGTTCAGCACATACCCTGGGGCACAAGCTGGTAAGTTATTTATTTATGCAAATAAAATATTGTCACTTATAAACTTTATAAATTAAGCAGGAAACACATGGACACAGGAAGTTATTTAAACTGACTTAGAAATACCAGATCTGTGAACTTACTGACAGAAGACCAAAAAGTAAAGCAATGTCCTCAAAGAACACCTAGCCCTGGGATGGAAAGGTACCCATTGGCCCATAAGGAGGACACTGCCCCAAGTTTTCTAGTATACACATCACAGGATTGACAAGTGATAAACTCTTTTACTTTCCCACTGGAACTAAGATGATTCTGGAGCCCCTGACTACAGCTTGAGTCAGCTCTGCACTCTGACAGCCCCACAGGAGAACAGCTCTCTGCCAGACTCATCCTGATATATAACCACTTTGGCTGACTCTGCCTCTGTATGACTCTCTGCCTTTTCCTTCTAGCAGACTGCTGTGATCACTTATCACTGCCACAACTTTAACTCTTTTTTTTTTGCCACATTGCTGTAAATAACTAAGACTTAAAGAAATAAATCTGTTTCCTGAAGGCCACAAATAACTAGTAGAATAAGGAGTATCCAGCCGGCGAGATGGCTGAGCATTTGCCACCAAGCTTGATGACCTGAGTTCAGTCCCTGGAGCCCACATGGTAGAAGGAGAGAAGACACTCTTCCAAGTCATCCTTCTACCATTGTGGATTTGTTTGTACACATTCAGAAGTGTGAGTATGTGCTATTGTTTAAGAGCTTTGCTAACTTTAGGAGGTGCTAACCTGTGTGTGTGTGGGGTTGGGGATCAAGGGTGCAAGTGTTCTGGAAATTCTAACTCAGCAGGTGCTCTCTGAATCCGTATTTCACTGGGTCAGAAAAGCCTCACAGAGCAGATTGTGTACATCTTCTGTAATCACACTGAGGAGTCCATGTAATCTCTGAGAAGACAGACATACATGGGAGGTACTTAAGAAAGAAATGGGAGAGTGAAGGGAAGGCAGCTTAGGTGAGCACAGCTTCCCAGGCTGGAAGAGGAAAACACTGAAGCAGATGATGTAAGGATCCTTTGTTGGGAGTATTCCATCCCACATTGCTGCTGCTCCAGCTGCTAGGCATCTCTCTTTCTCACTAGTGTGATGTAATATCCTTCTTAGCTGCAACTATGGTGTTAAACATCCTCTCAGCTGTTAGATTTTTAAAAACTCTCACTCAGTAGACCGCCAAACACATTTTCTTGTGATTGAGATATATGACATCCTCTGAACCCTGACATTATGTGGTAAAATGTTTACTGGGATTCCTTCTTTCTGAAGTTATTTTGTCACATGCTAGCCACCATCACAATACAGCAAGTTCTGTGGATGGGGCTCCTTTTGCTGCCAGCAAGATAATTTGGGGATTTGCAATAGATGGAATGGACATGAGCATCAGGTCCTGAAGTACAGCTCCTGAAATGGTGACTGGGACTAAGCATAGGTTTATCAGAGGTAGAGAGCTCTGCAGAGCCCTCCACTGTCACCCACCGTCCAGCTACAGAAATAATGCCAGACTTCAAGTAAATGATCAGGAATCATGAAGGAGGCAGGCCTGCTACTCCAAGCTGGAGAAAAGCAAGGCACCTTAAACATGATTCAGATGAATGGCAAGCTCAATCATCCTGAGATGTGCACTTTGGAGAGGTCACCCACAATTTTGGTCCTGCCATCTGTAAATGCAAATGGGCATGCCGTGTTATGAGGTAATTATGAAGATGAATGTTACAAATCGCGAGTGCCTATGAAAGATCAAGTTATTGTTACTTTAATACCTGTGATAAATCTGTTTCAGAGTTTAAAGGATTATTCCTGGTGCCTGTGTTTTTACAATCTTCTAACCTAATTCCTATGTGACAGCGCTCTGATTTCTGCTTTAACAACAGGGCATGCACAATAGGTTAGGGAAAGTGTTTAACATAGGGGAAACAAAATGGATCAAAGCAATGAATAATGGCCTTTAGATAATGAAATAATGTTAAAACCAGAGTGTGAAGTTTGAGTTTCTGCTTTAAACACATTCCACCATGAATTATAAGGCAGGGAAAGAGCGATGACAGGTGTCTCTAACAAGAGCAGCCACATCACACACATGTACCCACACATACACAGCTGCTCTAACACCCTTTGCATTCACAAAAGAGAAGGAAGACTGTTTAAACAGAAACTATGGAGTAAAAGCAGACAGACAGAAATTTCTAGAATATTTCAGGGGCTCCATAAATATTCAAGGCTATGCTTTCTCTTCACTCCTAAGTCTTCTGTGGTTAAAGATAGTAGTGGTGTCCAATCAACAGGACAGATTTTTAAAAGTTAATTATGTATGTATCTGTGTGTCTGTTTTTATGATGTGTGTGTGTATGTGTGTGTATGTGTGTGTATGTATGTGTATGTGTGTGTGCATGTGTGTGTGTATGTGTATGTGTGTATATGTATATGTGTGTGTGCATGTGTGTGTATGTGTGTGTGTGTATGTGAGTGAAGGTGAATACACAAGAGTGTAGGTGCCCACAGAGGCCAGAAGAAGACATCAGGTTGAGCCTCTGGAGCTGGAGTTACAGGTAGTTGTAAGCCACTCAACACAGGTGTGGGGAACAGATTTAGACCTCTGCAAGAGCAGTAAGCACTCTTAGTGGCTGAGTCATCTCTCCAGCCCTAGATGGGTTTGTAAGGAACAGTGTGGGTCAAGGTCATATATTCTAGTTTTTTTCCCCATGTTTCATATACTACCTCAGTTTGAGATTTATTGCTGTGAAGAGACATCGCGACCACATCAACTCTTATAAAACAAAATTGGGGCCGACTTACAATTTCAGTGGGTCAGTCCATTATCATTATGGCAGGAAGCATGGTAGACATGGTTCTAGAGGAGCCAAGAGTTCTACATCTTGATATTCAAGCAACCAGGAAGAGACTGGAATTCCACACTGGGTAGAACTTGAGCATAGGACACCTCAAAGTCCACTCACAGTGACACTCTTCCTCCAATAAGCCCACACCTTCTAATGGTGGCACTCCCCATGGGCCAAGACATCAGCTAAGACCCCTCCTCCGATGGTCCAGCCCAGTACCAGCCTGAGTACATTTTTTGGAGATACAATGAGCTCTAATTCCTTGCCCTCTGACTTCTTTGATTCCTTCACAACTTCTATTTTCATTTCGGTCAGTAATCCCAACGCAGGTTCCCCAGTTCCAAAAAAGCTGTCTTCCCTTGCTGCCCCTATAGGAGAAAAGTCACCGGATTTCACCAGCCCATCTTACTCCACAAGGATGGATAGATCGGAATCAGGTGTTTCTCAGGCTCCTCAGGGACATTTGGAGATGTCCCTGAATCTCCAAAGCCATTCTCACAGATCCAGGCTGTGTTCGCTGGGAGTGATGACCCCTTCGCCACAGTCCTGAGCATGAGCGAAATGGACCGGAGAAATGACGCATGGCTTCCCAGTCAGGCGACCAGAGAAGTCCTGATGTCAGTAGCAACCCAGCAGTATGGCACTATATTCATAGACAAGGAGAACCCCACTATGCACGGCCTCAAGTTTGACAACATTCAGGGAAATGCAGTTAAAGACTCAATGGTTCACTTCCTGGGTGAGAAAGCTGCAGCAAAGAGACAAGTCTTAAATGCCAGCTCGGTGGAGCAGTCCTTTGTGGGGCTGAAGCAGCTCATTAGCAGCAGGAACTGGAGGGCAGCAGTTGACCTGTGTGGACACCTGCTCACAGCCCAAGGACAAGGCTATGACAAGAGCGGGCTGCCCACCAACCACACCACGGATTCCTTGCAGCTCTGGTTTGTGAGGCTGGCGCTGGTGGTGAAGTTGGGCCTTTTCCAGAATGCCGAGATGGAATTTGAACACTTTGGAAATCTGGATCAAGCAGACCTGTATTATGAATACTACCCACATGTGTACCCAGGACACAGGGGCTCCATGGTCTCCTTTTGAATGCATATTCTGCATGCAGAACTACAGCAGTATCTGGGGTACCCACAGGAGTCCCTGGACCGATTACACAGGGTCAAGACTGTCTGCAGCAAGATCCAGGCCAACTTGGAGCAAGGCTTAGCTGAAGAAGGTGATCTGAGCAGCATCACTCAGGAAAGCAGGCTGTGAAGGTCTCGTCTGGGCCGTATGGGGTCAGTAAACACATTTGATTGGTATGTAGAGCATGCCTTAGGCTGGGCTAGTCAGACCCACTGACT
>NW_022196912.1:42281835-42292803 GCF_008632895.1 Mastomys coucha
AAATGTAAAGGACCTGAAAATGGTTTTGGGTTCCCAGCTTTCCTAATTCATGTGAAAACACTCATTTTAAAGGCAGGACACACGACTGTGGGATACAGTAGAGCACAATTGTGTCTCATGTGCTGAGGGTCTGGGTCCCACCCCAGCTCACAGAAAAAAAAAAGGTTTGAAAGACACATGCCCTATTCAAACCACCACATATACTTTGTATTAAAATCTAGACATTTTATGTGCTTAGCAGATCTGGATCATAGAGTCTTCCTTGTCCCCCATGCCTTCTGTTTGCTCTTGAGTTATGTAATAATGAAGCCTGAGTCTTCCATAGTAGGCTTACCCATGGGCCTCCATGGTTCTCCTTGACCATCTCTTGTTGTTTTTTGTTATGTTTTGATTTATTTTTTTTCTGGTATGATAAAGTACTCTGACAAAAGCAGGTTAAGGAGAAAGGGTTAATTTGGACTCACCTGTTCTAGGTTTGCTATGGCAAGGAAATCAAGGTGACATGTGCTTGAGGCCGCTGGTCACTCTAATTCACAATCAGGAAGCACAGGTGGACAGAGGCCTCTGCTTAGCTCACCCTTCTTTTGTACAGTCTATGACCCAAGCTCAGGGATTGGCGTCATATATATTTACAATATCCCTACATCAAATAGCATAATAAATAAAATCCCTTGCAAGAATACCCTAATCTAAACAGTCCCTCAACACGTATGTGTGGAAGCACATCTCCTAGATGATCCCCAATCTTGTGATGTGCACAATCATTATTAACTGTGACCTGTGGGCCTCTTTGACCATTTTCTCCCAAGTCTTCCAGTTAGTGGTCTATACTTCTGCTAATACAGCCAACTGCTAGCTTTCACTACTTGTCAATTAGTTGCTGTTTTTAGCAATGTCCAGGAATACAACTTGCTCTAATTATCTAGTTAAATCTGGCTCCTTTAGCATAGTTCCTTTTGAGTCCAGCACTTGGTTTGTTCTGACTTTAGGAAGACCCTCACCAGCCTCGCTGATATTATTTGCCTCTATCTGACAAACTATCTGGCCCTAGGCCAGTGATTCACTACCTTCCTAATTATGTGACCCTTTAATATGGCTCCTCCTGTCCCAGTGACCATCAGCAAAATTATTTTTGCTGCTATTTTATAACCATAATTTTGCTACTGAAATGAATCATAATATAAAGAGCTATGTTTTCTGATGGTCTTAGGCAACCCCTGTGCAAGAGTCATTCATGCCCCCAAAGGGTTCATGACCCACAGGTAGAGAAACCATTGCCCTCAGCTTAACACTTTGCCTCCTTGGGGTTAGAAGCCTCTTTGTAATTCCTCACTATCAACACATTCAAGGATTTCTCAGGGAGCCTGCAAGTTTGAATTTCATTAATGAATGAAAGTCATCCTTTTAGGGGGAGATTCTGAATTTCTTATTCTGTCAACCTACCTCTCCCCAGGTCTAGAACTGTAAGCCACCATCTTGGGCTGGTGGAGGGGATGGTGGCCTGTTTCTCTGAGACAGACACTCCGCTTTCTAAGCAGTGATCCCCTGTCTGGAGTCATCATTCTTGCTGTCTTACCTTTCCTCTCTTCTCTCTGGTGAGCTGGAGCAATGAACCTTGGAACCATAGTATTCTCAGTGTGACATGAGTGCATCTCCAGCCTGCTTCCCTCAGTCAGCTGAGGCAAGCTGAAGTGCTATGGGGTGTTTCTCCTTATGAGCCATTATCCTTTGATTGGGATCTGAAGCATGATGGAGACTTTTTTACTTTTTTTTTTTTTTTTTTTTTTTTTTTTTTTCAATTCTTGGCTATATGGGCCCTAAGTGGAGCATCCATCACAAACTGTGAAGGTGGAGGGGGCAGATGTGAACTTTACAAGTAGACTTACTTTATTTCTTAGTAAGTAGTTGTGATAATATTTGCCATATTTGGAATATTTAATTCATTATATTGGGTAACCTGATATACTCACTTATTTCTCATGAGTGACTTTTGTTTTCCTTCCCCTCTGCAGATACTTTAGTCTATTTTCTATGGAGTTGCTTTTAGTTTTACAGCTGTTCTTCCAAATCCAACTTGTTGCTACACTCATCCAATGTGTTCTTATTTTCTAATGCCGTATTTTTTCAGTTTTTTAGTTTTCATTTAATTATTTACTTTTATAGTCTCTTTTGGTTATTAGTCATACTACCCATCTCTCTTTCATATGCTTGTCTTCCATCATATTTTAGACACTATATATGGCATGAATTACATAATCTTCTAAAAGTGCTTAATTTTTTTTAAGGTCGGCCTTATGGCAGGCCACTCTGATGACATGCATCTTTTACTTTAGACTTTTCTAGAACAGGCTTGTCTTACTGACAGCCTTGTGCTTGGATGTGGCCCTTACTCTTAGATGCAATTCTTTTTTTTAAGGTCTTTTTTTTTTGATATTTTATTTATTTACATTTCAAATGTTATCCCTTTCCTGATTTTCCCCAGAAACTCCTTATCCCATCCCCCCTCCTCCTGCTTCTATGAGGGTATGCCCACATCTACTCACCCACTCCTGCTTCCCTGTCCTCACATTCTCCTACACTGGGGCACTGAGACTTCACAGGACCAAGGGCTTCTTCTCCCAATGATGCCTGACAAGGCCATCCTCTACTACATATACAGCTGGAGTTATGGGTCCCTCCATGTATACTCCTTGGTTGGTAGTTTAGACCCTGGGAGCTCTGGTTGGTTAATATTGTTGTTCTTCCTATGAGGTTGCAAACCCCTTCAACTTCTTCAGTGCTTTCTCTAACTCCTCCATTGGATTCTTATGGATTCTATGCAATTCTTAATTTTGGGGCTTTGTCTAATGTTTTGGCACCAATTGGGGTCCAAATGAACCCAATGTTCGTCTAAGGTGGAGTGTGTGTTGTTCTCCTCCTCCAGCCCTTTTCTACCTCCTCTCTATAGATGAGTGCAGAAGTTAACCACAGAGCAGAAGTATACTTCTTGCAACCTCTTTGGGGTTTTTCCTTCTCTTTTTGTTACCTCCATCACTAGCTATTATCCCCATGAGTTGAACTACAATTCTACCAGCAAACTTCTGCTCTGTTTTACTTCTTTTTTTCCCAGTGTGGATATTAGAAAATGCTCCAGAGATAAAAGAAAATGAACTGGTTGCTCATTTATTTAATTCTCTTCTATCTGGAACCTTAATGTAACACCATTTGCCTCAATGCTTACAAACTATTGTTTTCTATAATAGTCAGATGCTTTTCACTGTATACACTGTAGGGATGTGTGCACCAGCTACGTGTGCAGAGATCTTAGCTGATATTGAAAGACATTAGTTTGGAGGTGATTCTCAAAAGAGTGTGCTGAAATATGGAGCAGAGAAATACATGTCAGAGCCTTGGGGTTTGCTTTTCTGAAGAGCTGAAGGGCAAGGAGAGGATTCATCTATAGAAACTGAAGAGAGATTGACAGGGGGATAAAGGAAAGAGAGTGATGTTCTAGAAGACAAATGTCCAGACAAAGATATTACCTGCAGCTTCAAATGCTGCTGCTAGGTCAATGAAAAAATAAATTGAGAACTAACTATTTAATTGAACAACCAGAATCCCCATCACTGCGAGCTAGCTTCTGAGTTCCAGTTTAGAGACTGTAGGCCATGTTAATTTTCAGTGAAGGCCTCTTTTCATCTTATTTGAAGTTTCAGAAATGGAGAGTGCTCACGTTGGCATTGAGGTCAGCAATAGTAGAATATTTGAGAAGTTCAGTTGCTGATTCTCTGTCGCTGTAGTCATTTCTTTCCCTCAGTTTTCTCCAGCTTCATTTACCACCGATCCCTAAGGCAGATTTAAAATAAGCACATGGGATTTGTATACATTTTGCTTTTATGGAAGTTGTGGAATCTCCCATTTTCCCCCCATTGTGTTCATTGCTGTGTGGCCAGTACCCATAACCTTCTGGTACACAGAGGGCAGGGAGAGCTACCTGAGTGTGTTACGCTAAGATCACTGCTGTAGTTTTGAGGTTTATTTCCAGTGGATCACTGCTTATGAGTTACCAATCTGTCTTTATGCTTTCTTCAAGACGAGTAAGCCTTAAACACCAAGCCTGAGTTTATCTTTACCATCAAAGAGAACAATGCTCCAGAGCTAAAAGAAAATGAACTGGTTGCTCATTTATTTAATTCTCTTCTATCTGGAACCTTAGCACAACACCATTTGCATTAAGAAATAGAAGAAACTGGTCGGGTCTTCATTTTATGTAGCACATCAAGTCTTTGGCATCATTCTAACAATTAAGTCCTTGTCTTCATAAGGCAGTTCTCTCTTGCTGTCTGTCAAACTAGTGAACAAAAATATAAGTCATAATTATGCTCATAGATTTAGTTCTGGCATTCAAGTTCATTTTCCTGGGTGATATTATGTAACCAGAACCCTAATTCAGCCAAGGCTCATTGTCAAGTTTTGTTCTACTTAGGTCTCAGCAAAGTGTTACTCTACAGCAGCAAGTACCTTGCTTTGCCTTGCGATTTGAAGAACTCAGCACTCATTGGATGGAACTGCTAGCAGGCAACACTGTCTTCAGGTCTTTCTTTATAATCCCAAAGATTATAATCAGTTGCAGGTGTCATTGTTAATATTCTACCTCACCTTTACTTCTTGCCCTTTGTGTGTCTGTGTGTTTGTCTTCATGTGAATGTGAATGTATGTCTGCACAGGTGCATGTGAAGGCCTGTGGGACAGTGTGGGGCAGTGAGTGGTCTGTTTAGGCAACTTATGCCCAGTTGAGTAATTGGCCTTGAGCCCTGGAGCCTCAGTGGGCAGTTTCTGTTTGCAGGGGTTGGAAGGAGCTCGGCTATATCTCCTGAGTCTTTGGCTCCTGTTTCAGTCACAACCCCTCACGGCTGCCCCTACAGGAGACGTGTGCTCTATCAAGCAGACAATGCCCCAAGCTCCCAGCCCCTCCTTTTTCTATATCTCTCTCTCTCTCCTCCTCTTCTCTCCTTCCTCTCCTTTCCTTCCTTCTACTTGACCAGCCTATTTTCTCTTTTCTATAATAAAATATCTCACTTATACATTGCCTCCTTCTTGACTAACACACCCAGCCACAGGCCTCAGCTGCAAGAATAGAGAGAGCTCCAGGCTGCAGCAGGCCCCACCACAGTACAACAAAGGCCAGAGGACACCTTTAGGTATTGTTATGTAGGAACTGTCCACCTTTCTATTTTTTAATTTTTTTTTTGAGTTTTATATGTGTGCTTAGTAGGTTTGCATGTAGGTATGTTCACATGTGTGTGGGCATGTGTCTGTGTGTGTGCACAAGCACATATGTGCACATTCATGTGGAAAATGGAGGTTTTGTCAAGTGTCTTCCTCAGTTGATCTCTACCTTATAAATTGATGTAGGGCCTCTGACTTGAACCCACAGCTCCATGATTCAGCTAACCTGGCTAGTTAGCTTGCTCTAGGGATGTTCTGCTACTGTCCTCTGTGTGCTGGAATTCAGGTGGGTCCCTGTGCCTATTTGACTTCTATGTGTGTGCTGGGGATCTGAACTCTGGTTTTTATGCTTGCATGGGAAGAATTTTATTCACTGAGCCATCTTTTTTCTTCCTCTTTTCTTTTCTTTTCTTTTCTTTCCTTTCCTTTCCTTTCCTTTCCTTTCCTTTCTTTTCCTTTCCTTTCCTTTCCTTTCTTCCCTCCCTGCTTTCTTCCTTCCTTCCTTCCTTCCTTCCTTCCTTCCTTCCTTTCTTTTTTTTTCTTTTTTTCCTTCTCTCTTTCTAGGCAAGGTTGTCTAAGGCTTACTAATTTAGCAAAGCTGGCAGCCAGTGGTTCTCCAGGATCTACCAGTCTCTGCCTTCCTCAATATGAAGCTGGAAAGAACCCAGATGTCCTTCAACAGAGGAATGGATACAGAAAATGTGGTTCATTTACACAATGGAGTACTACTCAGCTATTAAAATCAATGAATTTATAAAATTCTTAGGGAAATGGATGGATCTGGAGAATATCATCCTGAATGAGGTAACCCAATCACAAAAGAACACACATGGTATGCACTCATTGATAAGTTGATATTAGCTGAAAAGCATGGAATACCCAAGATACATAGACCATATGAAGCTCAAGAAGAAAGAAGACCAAAGTGTGGATACCTTGGTCCTTCTTAGAAGGGGGAACAAAATAACCATGGGAGGAGATACAGAGAAAAAAATATGGAGCAGAGACTGAAAGAAAGGTCATCCAGAGAGTGCCTCACCTGGGGATCCATCCCTTATAAAGTAGACAAACTGGGACGCTATTGCAGATGGCAGGAAGTACTTGCTAAAGGGAGCCTTATATGGCTGTCTCCTGAGAGGCTCTGTCAGAGCCTGACAAATACAGAGGTGGATGCTCCCAGCCAACCATTGGACTGAGAATTGGCTCTCCAATGTTGGAGTTAGAGAAAGGTCTGAAGGAGGTGAAGGGTTTTGCAGCCCTATAGAAGGAACAACAATACCAACCAAACAGATTGCCCTGAGCTACCAGGTACTAAACCACCAACCAAAGAGTGCACATGGTGGGACTCATGGCTTCAGTCACATTTGTAGCAGAGGATGGCCTTGTCAGACATCAAAGAGAGGAGAGGTCCTTGGTCCTTTGAAGGCTAGATACCCCAGTGTAGGGGAAAGCCAGGAGGGGAAGTGGGAGGGGGTAAGTGGAACATCCTCATAGAAGCAGGGGGAGGGGGATGGGATAGGGGTTTTTTGGAGGGGAAACCAGAAAAGGGGATAACACTTAAAATGTAAATAAAATATCTAATAAAAACTTTTTTAAAAAAAGATTTCAAATCTATGCCACTACAACCACTTTAATCACCAACCTCTTGATTCATCCACCTTCTTGATTCAACAGAGAAGAGTATGTCCCATGGATAAAAGATATGTAGGTAACAATATATTTTATCATATTGCTGTATTTGGGTATTGATTTGGTTACTCGTTATCACTCTGAAAGGAAAGAGACTGAAGAAAACTGGTAACTGTTCTTCCCCTTCAAAAGGCAAATGTTCTTACCACATACCAGTGTATGCAACTTAATATATTTGTGAATGGTGAACAAGCAGCCAATAGTCTTATAACCAATAGTGAATAATATGCTTCATCCATTTAACAATTAGTTACTGAGTCTTTCCTACATGGAGGCCAGTACACTCTTGCGGACGTAGTGACGAACAAAACCCAGTTGACAATCACCTGATGGGTACTTCATTAGAAATGGCAACAGACATTATGAGAAACTTCTTACAAAAATAGACCTTTCTAGAGACAGTGGATCTCTCAGGTTGTATCTTGACATTCCACAGAAAGCATTAAGCTTATCATATTCTCTTGCTTAAGACTATTAGTTGCTGGTTCTCCACTCAGAAATATATTAAATTGCATAAGCTGGTGTCTTAGTTGGGGTTTTACTGCTGTGAAGAGACACCATGACCAAGGCAATTCTTATAAATGCAAACATTTAATTGGGGCTGGCTTACCGTTTGAGAGGTTCATTCCATTATCATTACATTGGGGAGCATGGCAGCAACCAGGAAGACATGGTGTGGAAGGAACTAGGAGTTCTATATCTTCATCAGAAGGCAGCCAAGAGGAGGGTATCTTGTGTACTGGACAGAGCTTGAGCACCAGGAGACCTTAACTTTTTCCAAAAAAGGCCACACCTATTCCAACAAGGCCACACCTCCTAATAGTGCCACTTCCCATGGGCCAACATATTCAAACCACCACATTCCACGCCTTGGCCCCATTGGCTTATTCAAACACATAAGTCTATGTGGGCCATGTATAGCCATTAAATAATGCACAATATATTTAGTCCAACTTCAAATGTCTCCATAGTCTATAACAGTCTCAACAATGTTTAATTGTCCAAAGTTCAAAATGTCTTCTGAGATTCATTCAATCTCTTAACTTGTAATCCCCTATAAAGTAAAAATCAAAAAGCAGATTACATACTTCCAACATTACAGGTTATACATTACCATTCTAAAAGTCATAGTGAAGAAATACTGAACCAAAGCAAGAGAAAAAAACCAGCTGGGAAAACTACAAACTGCATCTCTGTGTCTGATGTCACAGCAACTCCTTTCATCTGTGTTGACTGTAACAGACTTCTTTCTCTTGGGCTGGTTTCACTCCCTGTTATCAGCTTTCCAATTAGCAGGTATCCCACAGCTCTGGCATCTCAAACATTTTTGGGTATACAAGGCAACTTCAACTTTATACTTCCTCTTCCTGTGTTTGGATCTACATATGATCTTCTGGATTGTCCAAAGAGCTTGGGTCACTTTTCCGGCTCTACTCTCTGTAGAAGTCTTGGCTCTGGCCGACTCCATTTCACTGCTGCTGCTGTTCTTGGTAGTCATCTCATGGCATCGGCATCTCAAATAAGCTGGGATCTTTCACTGCAGCTAGGCTCTACTAATAGCCTCTCATAGGCTGTCTTCATAGTGCCAAGCCTAAAATTCTTTGCATGATCCCTTCAGTTCTGGGCCTTCAACTGCCACTGAGGCTGCACCTTAGCCAATAGCCTTTCCTGGCCTTTCAAGCACAAGACTCAGATGCTCTCTATGACCTCTTTATGCTTTCAAAACCAGTATCACCTGAGTGACTCTTACACATCACCAAGTCCAACTACCCACATAAAGTGAAACCTTGGCCACCTCTAAAACTCAGCTCCTTTGTGCACTTAGAGAACACTTCCCAGAAGACTTGGCCTTCGTGATGCTAGTCTCTTCTTAACCACTATTGATTTATTAGCTGAAACTGAGCAGCATTAATAGTTCCAGTAACCCTTTCTATTCTTGACTCTAAAGTCAAAGCTACATGGCCAAAGCTGCCAAGTTCTACTGGGGCTAGAAAATGCCCCAGTACATGATTACATCATCACCAGCTTTCAGAAAACTGGCCATTCAGAGGTGAGGAACAGGTATCAGTTTCCTTCAGTCTCTTTCCCTTTGGAGTGATAATAGCAAGCAAATCAACACACAAATACAGCAGTATGATAAGATATATTGTTACCCCCCTTCACCTACTCAGTAACCTTACTCACCTCCAACTTCATGACATACTTTTTAGCTCCATGACATACCCAACCCCCAGCTCTATGATACAACACACCCTCCAACTCCATGACACACCCAACCTCTATACTTGCATTTGGCTGGGTCTAGGATTCTGCATAATGCAAATGTATAAACTCTTTTAGATTTGTCACAAAGAGGTCACTTTGGACACTGTCACTCATATTTGGAGATGCTTTTAGCTCCACAGACTCATTGCAATGGAATCAAGAACTATGGTTTTTTTAATTAGATATTTTCTTTATTTACATTTCAAATGTTATCCCCTTTCCCGATTTCCCCTCCAAAAACCCTCTATCTCATCCCCCTCCCCCTGCTCACCAACCCACCTACTCCTGCTTCCCTGTCCTGGCATTCCCCTACACTGGAGCATCTAGCCTTCAAAGGACCAAGGGCCTCTCCTCCCATTGATGTTCAATAAGGCCATCCTTTGCTACATATGCAGCTGGAACCATAGGTCCCTCCATGTGTACTCTTTGATTGGTGGTTTAGTCCCTGGGAGCTCTGGGGGTACTGGTTGGTTCATATTGTTGAAGAACTATGTTTTTAAATTATATTTGAAATTATTTGATCCTTAAATTTGAATTTACTTTACAGGTCAATAAGTATTTTGAGAGGGATCAAAAATCATGAGTTTATTATCTGTCTATTTATCTATGTATCTATCTATGTATCTATCTATGTATCTATGTATCTATCTATCTATCTATCTATCTATCTATCTATCTATCTATCTTCTATTTTTATCATTAATCCCATCACTTATCTGCCTACAACTATCTTCCTTCTCACCTAATCTAATTTGTCATTTCTCTCCTTACATTGATTTTCCTAACTGCTTGTCTTTGTATCTTGCGTTATCCAGGTACATGCACCAGTGTTCACTTTTGTGATGGCCTCAGGATTATCTAAATCACATAGATTAAGCTTATTTTATGTTTTTCCCCCCTGGATTAAATTCTCTGCCTCATATGTATGCTAGCTATAACATAAGTTTTTAAATATTTATTTTTAAACTATAAATATGTGTAAGAGTCTGTATGTGGCTATAAACATGCCACTGTCAGCACCCCAAGAGGCCAAGAACATTGAATAAACCTCCAAAGGCGAAGTTATAGGTGGCTGTGTGCCACCTGAAATGGATTCTGAGAATTGAACTTGGGCCCTATTCATGAGCTATATACCCTTAACCAACACTGAGCCATCTTACCAGCCTATTTAGTAACAACTTTTAGGGCACAATCTCAAACCAAGTCTTCAGGCCATTTATATCCTCCTTTCTGTCTCTCTTCTATTTCATCCATGACTGGTGAATGCTGTCAGTATGGATATACTAGCAGAATTGATATCATCTGATTTTTATATAGTTTGAGTTTAGACTTTAGTGGGTTATCCTGTGTGTGTGTGCCCATGCATAGGAAAATGCAGCACATAAATTATTGAGATAGCCTTATTAACTTTATTGAGTAAATAACCCATATGTCTACTTCCTTTTGAAAGTAACCATCAAGGTGAGGGTTATTTTGATGCAGTTCTTGTCCCTAGCAGCAGTTGAGGGTGGAGCTGGGATATTCAGCAAGGAATGGGATTTGCTTCCTTGGGTCTGGTGGATAATTAAGGACTCCAGGGCCCAGGCCTTCACAGGAATCCCCTTTGATGGGTACTCATGTACCTTCTACTGATATGAACAGATTTCATCACCCAAATATTGCCTCAGCCTTCCTACGTCTAACCCAGGCCTGTTCAAGACTGATCTATTGTTTGTTGGTACGTGTGAACCAAAGTCTTCTTAGACTTTCCTCCAAACAGAACAGCATTTTGGACTGTGTCTTCCTCCTCCTCCTCTTCTTCCTCCT
>NW_022196912.1:42293593-42300559 GCF_008632895.1 Mastomys coucha
TTTGTTTTTTGGAGGGGAAACTGGGAATGGAGAAATTTACATGTAAATAAAGAAAATATCTAAAACAACAAAAACAAAAACAAAACAAAACAAAACAAAACAAAAAAACAACTAAACTGTTTCCCAGTTGGTTATGCATTTGGAAGTTTCCCTTTGGTAGGAAAGCACACCAGTGGCTGCATCTGCCAAGATGGGCCATTGCTGATGTCTTTACTTTCTTCTTTGAATGTATTCAGTTATTCTGATGCACATCAATAGGGATAACAAGTTTTCATTTTGGTAGCAAATTTCAGCCTATTGCTAGTGAAGTGGGGACCATTGTTGATAACTTCAGTTTGCAGAAAGGGCAATGATTATTATACACAACTACAGGATAACAAGATGGTAACATGCCAAGCAGGACAAAATAATTTTTCTTTTGAAATCTATATGGAGACAAGAATTTATGGCCCAGTGTGTAAAGGCACTTGATGCCAAGCCTGATGACCTGAGCTGAAGTCTCAGCAACCACATGGTGAAAGGAAAGAATGGAATCACCACAGTGTACTCTGATGATGGTATGTGTACCATACCATCAGTGACAATAAAGAAATAGTGTAAATCAATATATAAACCAACTACCCAAACCTATAAGATATGCAGTAGAGATGTAGTCTTTCATTTCCTTCTCATCTCCCTTCCTTCTGGTTCCAATTTTTTGTCAAGCAGACCTGGATAACTCTCTCTCTCTCTCTCTCTCTCTCTCTCTCTCTCTCTCTCTCTCTCTCTCTCTCTCTTCCCTTACTTCTTTGTTTGTTTCTTTCTTTTTCCTCTTTTCTCTTTTTTCTTTCTACCTTCCTTCTTTTCTTTCTTTTCTTTCTTTCTTTCTTTCTTTCTTTCTTTCTTTCTTTCTTTCTTTCTTTCTTCCTTTCTCAACTTGACATAATATAGTCATTTGAAGAGACCCTCAGTTGAGAAAATGTCCTAAGTTGATTAGCCTGTAGGCAAGCCTTTGGGGTATTTTATTGACTAATGATTGATGTGGGAGAACCTATACACACTGTGGGGAATGGCACCAAAGGGCTGGTGGTCCTGGTTGTATAAGAAGAAGCCAGAAAGTAGTGTTTCTCCATGGCTTCTGCTTTGGTTCCTGCCTCCAGATTTCTGCTCTGAGTTCCTTCTGTGGTGGACAGCATGGTATATTATCACAGTGATAGAAACTCTAAGATAAGATCATGATGATGCACCTTGCTCAGCTGACTCCACTCTTGCTGATTTCTTACTCTAGAGTCATTCTGTGAGTGTTCTTTTGGCAATGGTTTCCACGGCATTGGATTCAGAGTATGTTAGAGATACACTGCTCATTAAGCAATAATTTAAAGGCTCAGGGAGTGCAGAACATAACACTCCTTCCATCAGAAGAGTCCACACTCTTGCCAGTACTTGGGGGAGTTGCAGGCAGCCTCCTGGAGAATCATTAAACATATCTCCCAATGCATACACGCTTATTACTGTGTAGAATGTTAGTTTAATGAAAACCAGATTTTGTTTCTTCACTGTGACTTTATTTGGAGTGACCCTGCATGCACTGAGGGCTCATCAAATCAGCAAAAATATCAGCATTTTTATTTTTATTTTTTTTGTTTAAGGCTGACATGAACCAAATCCTTGGAAAACAATATTTGGAATAGCCGTGCTAGGCTGACTTAGCTTAGTGAACCATAAGAATACATTGCAGAAAGCTTTCTGCTTAGACAGGATTGCTCAGTGGAGTTTTACAAACCAGCTTAGATGGAACTCAGATTGTGCACTTCTGTGTTCTGCTAATCTATATTCATGGGATTGAAGCTTGCCTCTCAATAGGTTTTTAGAGTCGCTAGCTATGGGGGGTATTGAGAAAAGGACTCTGTGAAGACTCATGGCAGGCATCCTGTCCCTATCCTAATGAGATCTCACAGCTGAGAAATGAGCTAGCTATCCCTGGAATAGGGCCTGTCTTCCAGAGCATACATTCCTGTTTCCACAGGCCTCTGTCAAGGTTGGCCACCAGGGAGAGGAGGGCAACAATAGGTAGAGATTAGAGAAAGAAGGAGAGGCAGAGAGTAGAGAGATTCAATGAATGCAATAGAGGAATGAAAATGCTCCCAGAATTTCCACTGAGTTGTGAATAAGCTTGATGGTTTCAAAGACGTGGGTATAGAGAGACAGGGTGGTACAGATCAGAAGTGGAGATGTGGTAAAAGAAGGTAGACATTTTAACAAAGAAAGATGTAGCAGGGAGATGTCTGCATCTGCTTTGTATTTGTCCCTGTCTCATGAGTCCCTTCTCCTGCGAAGCTTGTCATCCCAAAGTCTCTCTCTGAAGAATACTGTGGTGGGACTCACTCCTAGAAATATCACTTCATCCCTCTTTAGGTCTTTTTATTTGTTCTATTTTTAAAGTAAGTCATATGTGTAAGATCATTTTGCCTCCATATATGTCTGTGTTCCATGTGCATTTCTAGTGCTGGCAGAGGCCAGAAGAGGGTGTTAGATCTCACAGACTGACAGACTGGAGTTAAAGATGAGTGTGAGCTGCCTTTTGGGTGCTAGGGAACTAACCAGAGTCCTGGAAGAAGAACCAGAGCTTTGAACAGCTAAACCACCTCTCAGGCTCCTCCTTAGTGCTTTGATCTTAGTAAGTTAAACACGAATCTTCTCCTCAGTAAAGCACAGGTTATAATCACCACGTGCCCTGAGAAATGAATAAGGAGTGTCAGTGTGCTTTTCAGGCCATGAAGCAATACATTAGTTACTACAGAGAGAAGGAGGAAGAGGAGAGGCAGATGGACAGATAGACAGACACACACACACACACACACACACACACACACATACACTCACAGAGAGAGAGAGAGAGAGAGAGAGAGAGAGAGAGAGAGAGAGAGAGAGAGAGAGAGAGAGAACATCCTACCCATCTGTTAATCTTACAAATGAGATGAGAATTATGTACATAACTTCACCCTTCCACCAAGATTTGCTTTCCACATCACATTTGGCATGTACCTTGAATGAGTATGCCTGCTCTTTGCAGATCCGCCGAGTTTAAGTGCTATAGCTTCTACAGTCAGGCCAAACTCTATCCCCCCATTTTGCCCCCTCTACCTGTACTCTCACTCACCAGCAATACCTTAGTGGGGTGAACAGAAATGGGCAGTGAGAAAGGAATAGATAAAAAGGAGGTTACCTCCAACAAAGATGCATGCTACCCAGCTTGCTATGTTCTTGAAGGCCCTCCAGGTGCCCATGCATGTGGCCATTCTAAATCCAGAGATCCTATGGCTGAAATTTCTGCTTATGCACTATGAATACTCACTGTGAACAAATCATGATAAAGAGTATAGACTCCCTAGGACCTGCAGGTATGAGCTCAGGCAGTAATAGTATCTTTCCTGGCAGTATTTGATGATAGCCTCAACAAGAATTTGCTTCTTGTGTGAATAAAAGGTCTGCTTTGCAGGGATAACTATTAATGGAATGATACATCCCTATAATAAGGCTGGTTTCATATGACTGTGGACTCCAGGGGTCTAGAGAAATTTCTTTCCTTGAAAGGGGATTTTTATATTATTTGAATTTCAGAGACACTGTGACACATCTGGGACAGTTTATTTCAGAACACAAAGTAACAAAAATATCTTGGATTGCTATTTATTTATTTGTCTGCTTATATGCTTTATCTTATGCTGTGGTCCAAGTCTGTTTTCCCCAGAGGATTAATCATAGACTATAACCCTCCCACCCTCCCACATGAAACTTCAGAACACGACTGCCTTTGACGTGGAGTAATTCCTTTCTAGACTGTAAAGGGTCCAGCAAATGTTTGCTGAGGCCATAGCGAATCAGTTAGTGTTGTCACGGGTTTTTCACTAATCTAAAAATCTTACTGTATTGAAGTGAGGATGAATCTGAGTCATCAAGTAGACAGTGTAAGCCATGCAGTATTGTACTGGGTTCCTTCAATATAATTAAACCAGACTCCAAGTGTACACAATACTAAGGTGCTAGGAACATGGAATTCAACATTATGGAGCTCCTTTTCCAACAGAGAAAAGGCTTCAGGTTCCTTATAACATGAGCTGCTCAGGAAGAACCTCTGGACATCATCCTGTAGGCATCAAGAATCCACAGGCCTGCTAGCAAGGAAGTACTAAGAGATCTGTTACACCAACAGTACCTATAGGACTCTTCACGGAAACTGTGAACCTATCAGTTTGAATTGACCTGCCTGTTTGTATTCCTTAGAGGCCCAGTGAGCTGGCTAATAATCCTTCTCGTTACTGTGGACAGACAATGCTTGAGGATACTCTGTACCTGTTATCTACCCCTAAAAAGACTCCCCTACCTTCCTGTCTGAGGTCCTAAGTATATTTTTAATAATTGAAGCACAGTTAGTCTGTCTTTGAAATTCAGAGGCTCCACTTCTGCACACATCATTCCAACCCATTCTTGCTCTGATTGCCTATGCTCCAGGTTGAATCTGATGAGTCATTGAGGTTCTTCCTTATCTGGACTATACAAGAGCAAACAAAGCTGTGGGGCAACTGGGCAGCTCTCAAAGGGATTCTAGTGATTCTTCACTGTGACTGCTCACAATGTGACTGCCCAATGCTTTCCTATTTGTAAGACTACTCAACTGTGTGACTCTTCTGTGTTTGGAACATAGACAGGAACCTTGACATCCAGACCTAACTAACTTCTGAGTTCCACTGTTCTCTGTATCAATAGAGAGATGTTCCTGAGCTAGTGCAGTTCCTGTAGGGAAACAAGTCACAGAACTATGGCTCACCCAATGGTGTATTCATAGCCCTTGCAGCATTTGGATTACTCATAGCATCGGTGTACTCATAGCATTTGCAGCATTTGATTCCTCACCACTGGCTTTTGTTCCTGCCACAGTCTTTCACTTCTTATGCATTTACGCAGCATCATTTGAGGCAGAGGACCACAACGCCTGGCTCGATGACATGGAATGGAAAAAACAGCAAAACCAAGAAGTAATATTGAGGAGATTCTCCAGTTAAATCATTCTAGTTAGAGTGTTAACCATGAACTTTGCTGTTCTGGTTGGGGTGTGAAGGTGAAGTTTAATAGTAGATTATCACATATTCAAAAGAACACCCCAATATAATCCTGCATTCATTCAACTAGTTACTTCTAAGACTGTTGCTGTCTAGCATGAAACAGAAAGGGGTGAGAAGTGGAGACACTCTCTGCCAGGGAATCCAAGTAGATCATGATGCTGTAGTTTGTCATGTAATCAACTAGCCCTACAGGAAACATGGGGATCAGCTGACCTGTGTTAAAACAGAACTCAACCATTTGTCATGAGTGTAACCTTTCAGTTCCTGCCTGATTCTCAGTGGTAGCTGCTGGATCCATCTCAGAGTTGAGCCAGGCTCCAGAGTAAGTGCTCACCTCTCTTCTTCTACTGAGAAGAGCTGGGCTTTATCACAAATTATGTGACATGCTTTGTCCTTCTTAGAAATGTGTCAGGGAATGCTTTTGTATTCAGGGTTCTGCTCCTTTATTCCAGTATACTTTATGGAAACTAAGGACTAGGTTTTCAAGTGTGTTCTTTAAAGTTGCTCACAAATGTTGTTGAAATTTAAGGGCTTCTTTGTTGACAGAGAACTTCTCTGCACACTGTTTCCCCAGTTATCATCACTGGTGGAATTATCCCTGAGCAGGCCAGGCAGCAGATATGAAGCCCCCAGTTTCTCAGAATATCCTCCTCTGGTTTGTCTTCTCTGGTTTGTCCTCTTCTGGTTTGTCTGTTTGATATTCTCATGTATTTTAAGTCTGGTTATGCTCTAGGATCCTAAGTTCATTCACAAATGCCCTTTTAACATACAGCCTTCTTTGACTTCTCAGTTTAGTATCTCCTCTGTTTTTTTTTTTTTTTTCAAGCCCTTATCTATTACTGTGCTGTCTATGAAATTGTGCACCTGGACTCCCCAAGTTAGAATAGGAGCTCTCATCCAAGAAGGGGGCCTGGTTGTTCATTCAGTACCTTCTTTCTTCCAGTTTCCATGCCTTATATATGAAAGATGTTTATTTAATTAGATATTTCTTGGAACCATGTGGGGTTCCCAGGAGAAAGACCTTACTTAACACGGGTCACCAGGAACCTGTTCATATCCTGACATCTTTGGATTCACAGCTCCTTAAAACATGTGGGGAGCTGGTGAGACCTTTTAGATAATAGGTAAGCATGTCTAAGCCCCAGGCATGGGAAGTATGGGAAGTCCCTGCTGCAGCCTTTCTTGCAGGGATTTGCTTTGCTCTCTGCTTTTCTTCTCTGGTCACTGCAATAATGTCTTTAATGTTTATTGCCTGCTAAGTCTTCTTTCTTCTCATCAGAATTAGCAACACCCCTGTTTTTCATGCAGCCTTTATATGTACAAATTCAACAAATGTATATTTGTAGAAGGATTAATCTAATAGTTGAATAGCAACTTGAATACACATTTGATTTCTGCCAATGTTGGACTGACATTAAAAGTCTAGGGGTAAACTTTCAAGCTCTTTTTAGGGGGTTTCGGGTTTTTTTTTTGTTTTTTTGGGGGGGGTTGTTTGCTTGTTTTTTCAATTTATTTCTTTGAGACAGAGTCTCACTGGGTAGTCCTGGCTGACCTGCATCTCATTTTATAGACCAGGCTGGCCTTGAATTCATAGAGTTCTACCTGCCTCTGCTTTCTGATTCCTGGGGGAATGAGAGGCGTGCATCATGAACATTGGCTGCAAGCTCTTTTTGGAATATGACTTCCCGTTTTGCAAAATGGGACATACAGAATTCTTTTAGACAGCATATTCCCACACATGTTAATATAGAAGAACTAATTGAATTGTTTACCTTAGGGAGTAAGAAGTGATGGTGATGGCGGCGGTGGTGGTGGTGGTGGTGTGGGGGGAGGAGGAGGAGAACAAGGAGGAGGAGGACAAAGA
>NW_022196912.1:42300599-42305813 GCF_008632895.1 Mastomys coucha
AAAAACAATCTTTTATATAGTAATCATTTTCTGCCATAAAAAAATGACTTAAGATGTTTTCTTAAAGATTTTTCTAAAATGTAGCAAATTTAAATGTGAGTGTTCTGGTTATGGGAGAAATCCTTGGCACTCTCCTTTGATAACTGAGCTTTTCTTGTAATAAGACAAGCTCAGTGGCGCATTGGCTGAGAACTTCAGTGGAGCCATAACCTCTGCTCTGACACCTCTTCCCTGCTCTCCTTAAGGATGCCTAGGCAACAATGTCCTACATACCTTTAAAGTCTGTAATGAAAAAATCACTTCTATAAAGGTCTTCTTTAGGGTATATTCAAATTCAGCAAGAAATAATGAACAAGAGAATAATGAGCATTTATTTCTCAGCATGTAACCATAACGCTGCCTCTCCACTCTCACAATTTATGCCCAGTAAGGGATGTGTGTGTGCGTGTAATGTATTATGTTAGGAAAAAAATTAATGGCCATCTGTAAACATGGGGATGGTTGGAAATTCTGTTATGCATGTTGTAATAAAAATGGTTTATTGGGCTATCAAATGCAGGCATGGGAGCCAAAACTGCAGCCTCTACTGGGTGTTCTCATACAGGAATCTACCTGTATATACCTCTGTTCTTCTGGACCATTCTGAAGGACTTACACCTTTATTGAAATTGGTACCTTTTGACATGCTGATCCTTGGACACGTAGATTCTGCTTTTGGGCTCCAGATTCCTAATCTGAAATAACAAAGTTGGTCTACACACACTGATTTTTGGGAAACTGTTTTTTTTCTCTTCCTACTCAAATAGGAGAAAATTCATAATTTTTTTTGGAGATGAAGTTTAAAACCTAGTTAGGCAGGATTAACCTTCATTTCTTGCTGTGTAGAAACAAAGGGCATGTGCTTTGGCGATCTTCAGAATCAGAAAAGAAGGGAGTGTCCAGGAAATGAACACCCATCACAAAGTTCAGGGTCAGCTCCAGGGAGAAGCCACTGGCTAAAGCTGAGACTGGCAGAGGATCTGAACTTCAAATGACAATGACAGTGACGGCTCAGGTGGGACTAAGTAAATAAAGAGAAACTCTGTCAGGCCATGTTGACTTCAGCCAGTTAGAAGCATATGGTGTTACCTGCGCCATCTTGGCTCATATGGTGTCTGCTGAGTTTCTCAGCACATAGCAAATTATTATTTTTCCTTCATGGCATATTACAATGAGAGACAGCGAGAGTATGTAAATCTTCTGTTTTCTATCAAACCTGTACAAATAGCCCAAACCAATGATTCTTTCCCATTGCTAGAGAGCTGCTATGTAATGACTTTGTCATTTTATCCTCTGTACGTGTGAGTTGACTTTCTGCTTTAAGTCAAAAACTCAGGAGAAAGTCAAAAAGAAGGTCTCCTATTCATCTTTCTATTTTACTGTAGTGTGGAATTATGTTTTTTTTTTTCTTCAGGAGCTTGTATACATATGTGTACACATGTGTATTTCTATTCAGGTATTTATTACATGTATGTAGTATGCACACACATGTACATATGTGTATAGGTGCACATGTGACTACATGTTTGCCAATGTGTGCATGTGGAGGCCAAAGGACAACCTCAGATGCTTCTCTTCTCTCTTCAGGTGTCATCTCCTCTCTTCCATCTTTTAAATAGACATTTTTAAATTTTTAATTAAATGTATTTGTTTGACTCTCTGTGGAAATGTGCTGCATGTGAGTACTGGCCCCTTGGATCCCTTGCAGCTAGATTTACAGGCAGTTGCGAATCATCTGATGTGGGAGAGAGCAAAGAAACTTGAGTCCTCTAGAAAAGGAGTGTCAGCTCTTAATCACTGAGGCATCTCTCTGGCCCTCCCTACTTTCTAGTTATTTTAAAAATTAAGACAGGGTATCTTAATGACCTGGTGCTTGTCAAGCAGGCTAGGTTGGCGGCTCATAGAAAACTTGGGGATCCTTAAGTTTCTGCCTGTCTAGCGCTGGAATTACAAATATCTAACACCATTTTTTAAAAGTGGATTCTGGGAATCAACACAGTTTGCCATACTTTCAAAGCAAGTACTTCACTAGCTAAGATATTTCCCCAGCCCTGCTTCAAATTATTTAAAAATAAAATGTTTAAAGAAGCCATAAACTTATTTATTGGCAAACTAGTAAATATCTGGCATCAGCTGGTTTATTGACCCAAACAGGCCTACATTGCCTTGCAGTTTCTGTTACACACGGGCACAAGGTCTCCCAGTGACTCACAACCTGAAAGAAGAGTTTGGTCCCACTACAAGAGAATAGTAGCATTTTCCAGCTATGGCTAGCTACTGCACAGCTATAAAAACAACAAAAACATAACCAAACCAAACCATAATAACCAACATAGTTCCTTTTGGTCCTTGGGTCAAGATCAAACAGTCCCAGGAGGGTTGTCCTGACCTTTGCTACCACATAGCATGAGAGCTTAGAACCTAGTGTTCTCTAGAGTGTGATATCTAGGCCTTGTTGAGTCTGCTTTTGGTGAGGTATAGTCTTTGTTCCAACAAGTGCCTTCTGTATGCTTAGGTTGGCCACATCCCTGATGATCCCCATGCCTCTCGTTAAATGAGCACAATATAAGCTATTTTACACAGTAAGATCTAGGAGTTAATGTCCTTTCCAATTCCTGAGATGGCATTGGAAGGTAATCCATCAGAAAACAATTAGATCATAAAGGGAGAACCCTCCTGGATGAGATTAGTGTTCAGGAGGAGATCCAAGAGCTTCCTTGTTCTTTCCACCTCTGTCTATGCTGTGGAAAGGTGAAATCTATTGGTCAGGAATCAGGCATCTAATCTGAAGACCCTGTGAACTTAGTCTTCCAAGTGTAAGAGATCCTGTTGTTCACAGACACCAATTTGTGGCACTTTGGGATCACAGCCAAACTGAAGTAAACCATAAGTTCCTGACAGTTATAAGAGACTTCAGAGTCTAATTGTGCCTCTGTGCCCCGTCCTAGAGAGACAGGGAGGGAGTGACCACCAAAACTCTGAGGACAATCTGTGTGATCCAGAATTCTCAGCTGCCAAATAAATGGGCTCTCTGGATCATGTATGTTCACTAACAATTTTATTGCCCAGTGTCTTCCATCATTGCTGATTCTGAGTTCCAAGGAAAGATAATACAGATTTACCCAAGAGTAGAATTAATAAGACTACTTTTTAAAATAAGAAAGTAACAGCCTATGCCTGTTTTCCTATTAATATCTACCTTTTATGCTCCAGGAATATTTGTTTAAATGATGTATTCATGCTTAAGTAAAACAACTCAAAGGGGACATTTGGCTCCAACAGTCCTCTTTGACTCATCTAATTTCCATACTCACTCCATGGCAATGGTAGATACCTGAGAGTAGGGTAAGACTTAGGAACACACCATGGGCTGGGATGTTTGTGAGCAGGGTTCAGGTACCATGTCCTATCACTCTCTCATTGTTCTTACAGAGGATGAATTAATGGAGTAAAGTGGAATGGTGTAGGAGAAAACTAAATGAAGGATGTTCACAGCAAGATTTTTCTGTGGCAGTCACAGCCTTAGGATCTCAGAAGAACATCATGAGGGTTTGCAGAGATGGATGTATAGGTATGTGTTCAACATAAATCTCTACAGCTTCTCTGTGATCTGGGCTCTATAGGCCACAGAAACTTGCTATGTGGTTGTCTGAGAAAAGGAGAGGAGATCCTTGAGTGTCTATCTAGACAATTCCAAAATAGCACACATGGAGGGCCTGGGAACAAACATACCTTCTGGGGGCATAAAGGAAGCACCAGCTAAAGGAGCCAGTGAGCCAGTGGCTTATGAACTTTCATCCAGGAGCCAATTATCTTACTTCTTAGAATGGATTCAGTATGAGAGGCAGCTTGTTTGGTTGACTACAACCACTGAACTAAAAAAATCTGGCCAAGGGGCTAGGGGGATGTGAGTCTTAGTCTACTAAGCATAAAAACCCAGGTTAGATTCCCATCACTCATATAAAAAACTTAGTGGGGAGGGGTGTGCTTGTAAATCCATGGCTGGTGAAACAAAGGCAGGGGGATTCTTGGGGTTTCTTGGCCAATAAGGCTAGTCTAATTGTGAGCTCTGCTCCAGTGAAACTCTTTAAAAAAAACCGAGGTAAATGGCATCTGAGGAGGAACAACATGCAGTGTGGTCCTCTGTGCTCCCACATGTATGTAACTACACATGGATTCATAAACGCATAACAATGCATAGGCCTAGGTATGACGGTATGTGGGTGTAATGTAGAACTTAATCATGCAATGCTGAAGTGTGAGTTGCTAAAGGCCAGGCATCTATTCTAATCAGTGTGATTCATTCCGGCTTTGAGGAGCCTTTTGTTTCTTAGGCCTGGGATTTGAGATTGTACAGGTTTGCTGTGGCCCTAACTGGTGTGCACCTGGAGTAGATTAACCCTGCAGAAGTGGCAGGCTTGCCCTGCAGGACTCCCTCCTGTGATGCTGGAGTTGGATCAAGAAAAGTTGTCTCGAGTTCTCTGCGTTGTTTCAGCCTCGTGGGAAGCAGAGCTCAGATTTACCCAGGCTTGTGGATTTGTAAGCTCTCCAATATATGAGGTACAGACTGGATTCTGAGATGATGTCTCTCTATTTCTATGCAGTCCATCATGAAACATTGGCCTGGGCACAAGATTTGCATTTGGCTTCAACTCAGGGACCTGGAGATGACACGTACAAAAGGGGAAATTCACACTTCGCAATGCTTACTATATGACAGTTGTTACATCATATCCTTAATTTTTTCTGTGTGCATGCATTTATTAGCCTCCACTATAGTGCTAAGCTGTGTCCTGGCTGTGAGGAGTTCAGCAAGATGTACACAAAATTTATAATTCTTACTGAATCCCCAGGAGTGGAGGTGTGGTGTGGTGTGTATGTGTGTGTGTGTGTGTGTGTGTGTGTGTTTGTGTGTATGTTCTTGTGTGTGTTTATTGGGTGATCATTGCCTAGTTTCAGACCCTGGAACAAGGGACTGAGGTATGTATTTTACATACCATACCAGACCTAGCCTCCAGGTTCTCCCAGCATCCTTCAGTCTCTACCTGCCATTCTCTGCCCCCAACCCTGAATTTTCCAGCCCAGGGGATAGGCTGCCCTTCCCCCAGAATCTCTTCCCTATATAACCCAGACATTTAGGTTCTCTCTCCCTCTCCCTCTCCCCTCTCCCTCTCC
>NW_022196912.1:42305987-42321244 GCF_008632895.1 Mastomys coucha
TCTTCCTCTCCCTCTTCCTCTCCCTCTCCCCCCTTCTCCATCTCTCTGTGTATATGTTTCTCTTCTCCTTCTCTCTTTATGAACACACTTTCTTTATCTCTCTTCCCCCTCTACTGTCTCCCTTCCCATAGCAACTTCCTGGCTGGTTAATACACAGAGCTTTACAAAGTCCCTGTAATTTTTCCAAGACATATTGAGGACATATTTCATCCCTGTAAAGATGGGAGGATGGAACCTTGCTCATCATAAATGCTAGTGTCTAGGGGTTCAAGGAGGATTCTAAGGATGAGAACCTTGGTCTTTCTTAACTTATAAGTAAAGCACAGACTAGTTTGTCATGGACACAAACTTGACCGTAACTGTGACAAGCAAAGAAGATGAGGCTCACAGGTGAGGTTTTAAGTAAGTGACTCTCACACTAGCATGGTCCAGTGGAGACTTGTCAGAGTGTAGCTATAGTGCTCTCTGAGGGACTGGACACCATATCCTGTGATTTTCAAAACTGAAGACCTGGTAGCTCAAGTACAACCCAGACTAAAGTAGAACATGGCTGTCTTTAGATAGGGATAGCTTCTACCTCTACCCCAGAGCTTCCTCCTCTAAACAGCCTTGTAGCCACTTTCTTGGCCTCTGTCTGGCCTTGGAGAGTCATCTGTGAGTCTCTGGTGTACCAAGTGGGGTTGAGTAGAAAAGAAGCACACAGTGTGGAAAGAAAACATTTAATCTGCTGTACCAGCCAGAAGGGGTTCCCTGCCTTAAGACCTTGGCTGATGTTTACTCTGAACTACTTCTTATGAAAAGCTGAGCAGTGGCCTCCAGAGGCTTCTTTTATTTATTTGGGATTAAACACATTTAGGAAGAACACAGAGTTATAGTCACTTTGTTCTCAGTAAGGAGATCATTTATTGGAATATTCTTTTGAAAGATGTAATTAGCATGCAAGGTATTCCACACTATGGAAACCAAGTGTTTGCATTGACTATTTTCCCCACTCACCTTGCAGCCAATCTCCCTTGAGCCTACCTTGTGTCCCCTCAGTCTCCTTGTGTCACATGTGTCCTTTTGCCCATCCTCCTTCTTCACTGCCTCTCTTGGTCCCTTTCTAAACCATATAGTCTCTCTCTTATATGTGGATCCTAGCTTGTAATTCATACGTGTGAGTATACAATGGGTGCAGATGTAGGTACAGCCTAAATGGAACCCTTTACATGACATAGAAACCCAGAAATAGGTCTGTTATGTTTTAGACTATTCAGTCATTATAACAAAACACCACAGGCTGAGCTACTTAAACAGTATTCTTTCCCAACACCCTTGCCATTATGGGGATAAAAGCACATTTGGAATCTGGGCAGGTCCTACTTCCTCACAGAGGTCATCTTTCTTGTGTCCTTACAAAAGAATAGGCACCTGTGATGGTTTGAATAAGACATGACCCCTCATAGTCTCATACATTGAACACTGGTTGCCAGTGCTGCTGTCTGAGAGGTTATGGAACCTTTAGGAGGTAGAGCCGAGCTGGAGGATGAATGTCATAAGGGGTGCCTTGAGAGATCCTAGCCTTATTCTATTCTCTCTCTTGGCTTCCTGTGTGTGGGTGGAATGTAATTTCTCTGCTCCATACTTCTGTTATCATGCCATACTTTCTTGGCCATGATGGATTCTATCACTCACTCTTGAACCATAAGCCAAAATAGACTCTTTCTTACTAAACTTGCTTGAGTCATCACATCAACAGAAAGGTAACTGGTATAGAATCTAAACTTCCTTGATTCTATTTAAGCCAGAACACTGATCCCATTCACCAGGGTTCCACTTGTGTGACCTAATACCTCCCAAAGATATATTTCCTAAGACTATCACTGGAGGGTGATAGTCTTAGGCAATCTAATGTAGGAATTTGGTGGGAGGCATATCATCAGTCCTGGCAGGCTGGTATATCTATATGTTGACTTTGGCATTTATAAAGCGTTTAATATGTGTTTGTCACTGTGCTTCAAAGTACCATAACTATTCCCTCACTCTGGTAACTGGAGCAGCGTAGTGCACCACGAGAGCCTCTGATAGCCCTACACTCCCAGTTTTGTGCACATAGGGAGGAACTGCCTAGCCTGTAAGGACTATGCATCTCTGTTCATACCCAGCTCCAGTCTGGACAGCATGTACATAATTAGTCCATTTTCTTCCCAGGCTCTTTGTTTAAGAGGATTTGGTAGATCTGCTAATTCAGTTGCTTGTGTGCAGCTCTTGTCACACAGTCAATTATGGAACTCTTTGAATAGCATAACTGAAATCGTGTTCGGCTTAATCACTTCTGACAGCAGCGGGGTTGCGGCTGAGCGCCAGCACACGTTACACAGGAATGCCATTAGCAGGCTGGTCTCAGGGCACACACCGGTCCTTCTGTGTGTTATCAGACTGGCAAGCATCACCTCTGTATGAACTGCTGGACCACCTCAGCCAGCACATTAAAAACAATTGGCCTGACAAAAATTAGAGGAGCCCAGGGAGTTTCCTCCATCCAGAACTGTAGCAGCAGTCACAGTCACTGCCAAGAAGCTCCACGTAGTCACTCTATTCACTGGTACCCAGCAAGACTCGGAACCCAGGGCACTTGGATGTGCTTCAAACAATCATGATGCCACCTCTGGCTGTGGAGCCCGAGGTAGGAAGCCTAACCCCTCAGGACATCCTCTATCTTCTGTATAAAAATAGTCTGTGCAAGAATAGAATGCATGTCAGAAGTGGAGGACATGTTAGTTACTTCATGGTATATATGAAGTACTTGGTTCAACACCTGCCTCATAGTCAGCACTAAAATATTTGACCAGCTATTGTCTCTTCCTGGTCTAGACACAGAGATCATTGCTCCATTGATGCTTACAATAACAATCACTAAAAGTACTAAGAACCCCCTTCTCAGTGGATGTCCTCCAACTATTGTATATGTATTAAGTCAATCTGATCTTTAGGAAAACTGGAGGAAGGGAAAGCATGTTTCTCTTGGGTAACAGAGAAATCTAAATGGAGTATGAGCTTGAGCCTCCTATACAGCTGAGACTAGGCCTGAGGCAATGAGGTTGACAACAGCTGCTTAGGTCTCACACTGCTGTCTTGCTAGCATGCTCTAGACCAATGGCCTTGTATGGAAGTTCGGCTGCTCTTTTATAGACAGGGTGCTAGAGACAGGAATGAAATAGCCATTGCTAGTGTCTTTTGCAACAGGGACTAAGATAGAATTTTGTGATTCTGAATGGCAAACTCCAAAAAACATTAGCTACTATTTAGATATATTTGGGCTTCAGAAGTTAGAAGATATAGATAATTTTTTCCTTTTATTCTCCAGATTCTTCTCCTCCTTCTTCTTCCTCTTCTTCTTCTTCTTCCTCCTCCTCCTCCTCTTCCTTCTCTTCCTCCTCCTCCTCCTCCTCCTCCTCCTCCTCCTCCTCTTCCTCCTCCTCCTCCTCCTCCTCTTCTTCTTCTTCTTCTTCTTCTTCTTCTTCTTCTTCCTCTTCCTCTTCCTCTTCTTCCTCTTCCTCCTCCTCCTCCCCTCCTCCTATTCCTCTTCTTCTTGTTCTTGTTCTTGTTCTTCTTGTTCTTGTTCTTGTTCTTGTTCTTGTTCTTGTTCTTGTTCTTCTTCTTCTTCTTCTTCTTCTTCTTCCTCTTCTTTTCCTCCTCCTCCTCCTTTTTTCTACTTCCACTCTGAATCATTATCATAATCATCATTAACTAGCCATTTCCCTTCTGTTGATTGAGTAATTTTAGAGTTTTATTTGGATCATGTATTCCTTAAAGGAACATGCTCAATACAAAGACAGATATTCTAGAACCTCAGTACTAACAATGCTTAACACTCTGTCAGTGTTGGTGTCCTAGGAACACTAATTAGGACTCCTAACTCTCAGACTTCACCCTTGTACTTTGAATCACAATCTGCATTTCAACCAGATATTTAAATAATATGCATTCACACTGAAGATAAAGGAATGCTGGGGGAAAAGGGACATGGGCTTTGGCATCTGAAATAAATAGATTTGACACCCATATCTTCCATTTATTATCTGCACTGCCTCAGAAAAATTGCATAACCTTTGTGAAATTGTTTTCTAATCTATAAATTGAACTTAATACTCTCTTGCAAGATTGTTGTAAGAATCGGTGATAATAAAGTTAACTACATTTATTTCTCTGCACTGGCACAGTCTAAAATACTTAACATCTATACTGTTTCTCATTTCAGTTTCCCAGCAGAGCTATTAAGTAGGTTCTGGGTTATCTACAGACACAAACACAGGAGCTCCACTTGAGAGTGGGAAGCCCTGGACAGAGGATGTAGAGCCAGTCTGTAGCAACATTGGTACATCTCAGAGCTTTCACTCTCCAAGGAAAGGGGGTTGCTGTTAGCTATCAGTATACACAGGTATTCCACACACAGGTATGCTCAGGGTGTGTGTGTGTGTGTGTGTGTGTGCGAGCGCGCGCACGTGTAACAGTCATTGGAGCCTGAGCTGGATTTTTACAGGTTCTTGCTTCTTATACAAAGAATTTAAAATAAGAATTCACACAAATTTGCAAAAGAAACAAGATAATTTTATTTGGAGCAAAACATTAATATAGATTAAAATGGACCACACTGGAAAAATGGACAGCTAGGTACATGAGTGAGTATACTTCGGGCTCTAGGATGTAGCCTCAGGTCTGTTTTCATGGAAGTATAAGAGTGTGGGTTTAGGTGCTCAGGTGAGTGGTTTGGGTCACTATTTTGATAAGGCCAATGAACCATTTCTCTACTGTGCTTACCCTTTCCCATAATGCACCTGATTTGATTACATGCATACCAAATTATGCATAGACATAAGAAAATAAAGGATTCTCCCTAAAGCAGTGGTTCTCAGCCTTCCTAATGCCACCATCCTTTAATGAAGCTCCTCATGTTCCTCGGGCAGTATCACATAGGCCAGGGCACTTCAGGAATTGTTAAACAGGTTGAAACCCTGGCAAGGAACAACTTGTTTTTCAGAAGCAAATGTGGTACACACAGGATGTGCCACCATCCTTTAATAAGTCATTTTGTTGCTACTTTATACTTATAATTTTGCTACTGTTATGAATTAGAATGTAAATATCTGATATGTGACCCCCAAAGGGGTCATGACCCACAGGATAAGAACTGCTGCCCTAAAGGATTATTAGAGAAAACAACTTTGTTTTTAGGTTTGTGTATATAAAACATGGATCAACATTTTTGTCTGTTATACCCAGACATACTGGAGATAGAACTGGACAGGAACTCTATGTGTGGCTGTTATCAGTAGCTGGGAAACCCATACTTATTGTTCAGAGGTGAGAGTACATGAAGACTATTGCAGGTGGTGAGTTGAGGTGTCCTGAGGTTGCTAGGTACATCATTTGTATGTGTGTGTGTGTGTGTGTGTGTGTGTGTGTGTGTATTGTGTGTGTATGTATGTATGTATGTTAAATACATGTATAAGAACTAGGCTGCCAAGTGCATTGCAAATGGGGTCCCAGAGTAATAAAGTGTTCCTGTGCCTACCTGACTTCCATGTTTGTACATCTTTGGAGTCCAGAAGGCAACTTTGAGTACTGGTGCTCAGGTGTTGTCCATTGTCTTTTGAGACAGGGTTTGTCTGTCATTCATCTGAACTTGCTAGTTGGCTAGACTGACTGACAGTGAGCCCTGGGATCCACCTGTCTCCACCTCCCCATCATGTAGGTGATTCTAGCTCCTGACAACTTGACTGTCGTCCATTTCACTACAGCAGCTTTGGTAGCAGTTGCTTTAGAAGTTCTACTAGTCTCACATGGGACAAGACACTTCAGGAATTGTTACAGTTAAACAGGTTGAAAGCCTGGCAAGGAGCAACTTGTTTTTCAGAAGCAAATATGGTACACACAGGATGTGCTAAACCCATTGTAATGGGTAAAATCTGTGGTCCACTTATAACCACTGCTGGGTAGGAGGCCATGGGAAATCTCTGCTATGACCCTATACCCACAGAGTATAATCGGGATGCTCAGACATAAACGTAGATGTAGATGTAGAATGTAATCCACACATCTGTCTTCCTTTCCTGGTGGAGCTCACCTTCAACAAGCCCATCTCTCTGTCTTTTTAAAGTTCTTCTATCTTAAGGCCAAGAGCAAAGGACCAGAGTGCTGATGCTTGTGCTCTGGGTTCTATGTAAGGAATATAGACAATGTAAAGATGGAATGAAGAGTCTGAGTGTGTGTAGATTGCTGGCAGCACTTGAATGTGAGCTAACTCCACACCTACATATGGGAGAATTCTAAGGGATACCTGCTGTAAAGTGTTTGCTCCCTCAAAGGGTTTCTGCATATCAGGTTTAATTTCAAATTTTAAGAGTAGAAAATGCTGGAATGAAAGGAGACTATAGCAGATATTTATGCATTGGGAATTTTCAACAAAAACTCCCTTCATTAAAACAGTCAGGCATTACCTCTCAAGCAGGGCTGTGTGGATCCAGGGCAGCAGTTGAGGCTTCAGTTTCACTCCAGTTTTTTTGTGCTTGCATAGTGCTGCTATGTCCAGTCCCACAAGCTTGAGTTGATCCTCCTGCCACAAAGCAGAGTAAGGCAAAGCTCACACTCCTGAAACTACAGAGGGCAGAGCTGATTGGCTGGATAGGATTGCTTCCCTATCCTGTCTTGGAGAACCCCGCTGTAGCTTTAGAAACAGGGTGAACATTTCTCTCTTGCTATGCTATCTCACATGTTTAGAAATACGTTTTTAATCATTTCCCCTTAAATCAGCAGAGAAAAGTCATTTCAGATATTTTAATATTTTCTTTTTAATGTGACACAACACCAGACTAGGGGTTGGAAGAAAGGAGATGCCTCATGTTGGATGAGACCACCCTACCCTATGACATCATTATAGCTAATTCTATCTGCATGGACCACCCTTTCCAAATACGGTCACCTTCAGAGGTCCTGTGACCCTTCAACTTATGTTGAAGATGACAGTGTGTCAGTCTGTGGGGTACACAACAAACTGACACAGTAAGTTTTGCCATCTACACTTTGAAAATGACCATGAAGAGACCTTGTGAAGACTGAAACTGTCAAGACCACCCAACTCCTGAGTCTGACCCCAAGCCTGAGTTTCATCTGGTAAGTCTTGGTCTTTATGAAAGTGTGTGCTCCAAGGTGTGATTTTCTGGGTCAGCTTTGAGGGTTTTCAGTGGAATATAGCCTGCTGGAGCCAAAGGTTGGTAAGCTCTGGAGACCCCCTGCCCACCCTCTTCACAGCTGCTTCCCCCCAATGAAGACAGAGCTAACATTTATATCAGAAAAAGCTAATTCTCAGGGCTTTTTTTTCTTTTTCTGCCAAGTTAAATTCTGGTAGAAATCTCTCCTGTGTTTTCTTAGCGGGGAGGTAAAGGGGCCCACTGAGATGCTTTTGTGGGTTTCACTGTTAAATGAATGCAGCTGGGTATTTTGATTAAACACATATTGAAATCCACTTATAACAAGTGAACCAAGACAATGAGAGGGGGCCCTCTGCACTAGTAAGATTGTTTGCTGAAATTGTTCAAGTTACACAGTTTGGTGGGATATTGCTGTACATGGGTATCTGTAAGGAAGAATCACTGTGCTCTGTAACCAGTGACATATGCACACCTGCAGGGTTCAGCCCCTGCTCAAGGGCTGGGCCAACAGTACCACTTCTTCCTGGATTTAAATGCCTGCTGCAGTTGATGTCAGCTTATATTATCCCAGGCCAGGTACTCAATGAATTCTAATGGAGTGGTCAGAATTGTTACATTCACATGTACACAAGTGTGCATGGACACATACACACATTGTGAGAAATGGGAGGAAGAGAGAAAGAGAGAGAGAGAGAGAGAGAGAGAGAGAGAGAGAGAGAGAGAGAGAGAGAGAGAGACTGACTGGTGGACACACACACCCACACTCACACACACACAGATGACAGGGGTGGGGGCAGAAAGATAGACAGACACTGGTGCACACATATGTGCTCATGGACACACACACACACACAAACACTGCTTGAGGATCCTCAACTAGCTCACTAGCACATGTACAGTGGCAATATTTACCAAACACTGGCATGTTCCTGAGAGATGCACAAAGCTGTCCTTTGCCTTGAAGAATGGTGTCACTCACTCTGGCTTGTACAGGTGACATTGCTAGGGACATAGACATACTCCCACACTCCTGACTGACACAAGGATGTCATGGAGGGGCAATATTCTCTGTTCCTTCAGGTGATCTATAGTTAGTGATGTCCACTGTGCAGTTGGTGCTAGAGGCACAGAGATCAAATGACCTATGGCTCAGCCTGGATAGGGAGACATAGAGCCATGGAGCCACAGAGCCAGTGAACTAATACCACAGCTGTCCTGAGAACAATAGACATGAAACAGCTGAGGACCAAGAGCAAGAATGTGAAACCTAGCCAGCAAGGGTCTGGAAGACGAATGGTGAGCTGAGGTTTATTTGAAAGACAGCTATGGTTAAGCTAGAGACAATGGCCAGAGGCCCTTTGATCAGAATATAGACAAACAGACAATCAAACAACCCAGCTTGTTGAATAGACTAAGACACATGCTCAGAGAACCAGCATGAGATTCAAACAGATGGAACTTTGACTATTCTTGACTGGTAACTCCAAGACTTGCATACCCAGTATAGTCCTGACAGGAGGTAAAGTGGGTCCTTTATCTACCAGCAGCAGAATATCTTCCTTTCTTAGGGTCCACTTAAGGTTGGAACAGTTGGGGATTGTGGCTTCCTGACAGATTGTCATTTTTGCCAGAATGATCTTTAGGCCCCTTGCTTTTTCTCTTTCTGAAAGTACCCTATGTGGGATCATTGAAGCAATGAACTTCTGGTTTCAAAGATTATTAAAGTAATATGTAATTTTAAAATTTAGAGTGATCTTGATGCCCTAGTTTTCAATAAAACTCATTAAATGCTTGCATAACAGAGACTCAGTTTATCTTTGTTTGAATCCAGTAGAACCAATACAATACATTTGCTATTCATAATGTGTAAAGCAGATGTAGAACCAGCCATCTGATGCTTAAAATCTTTAGCTCAACTGTTTCTATATTATTATCTCTCCAAATTAATAATAATACCTAGTACCCAAGTTGCCTGTAAGAACCCCTTTGGGTGTGTACTGCCACATATAATCTTTGTTCTCTTGACATAGAAGGAAGAGCAGGGCATTCAGATACAAAGACTGGCCTATGTTCAGTGGATAAACCCAGGTTGCTCTTCCAAAGAACCCAGGTTCAATTCCTAGCACCCACATGGAGGTTTTCAACCCTCTGTAAATCCAATTCAGAGGTATCTGATGCTCTCTTCTGCCTTCCATATCCACCACATGCACATGAGGCACAGATATACATGGAGGAAAAACATTCACACACATAAAATAAAAATGCATCCATCTTTTTGAAAGTAAGATGATTAGGCTACAATAAATATGATTTTACATGAAATCCCTGAAAAAGATATCTGTAACTTCTCAAGTTCCTGGTATTTCTAAATTTTATTATCTATCAATCACATCTTTACTAACCCTTTTAAGTTGATCATGTATGTTTATGTATGTGTATGAGTGTATGTGGTATCTGTCATATGATGTAGGCATGTGCATAATCACACATGTGCATATGCTTGTGAGTGTGTGTGCTTCCATGCATGTGTCTGTTGTGTGATACATGCATGTGTGTATGCTGGTAAAGCTCATCCTGCAAGCCTGTGTAGAGGACAGAAGTTCATGTCAGGTGTTCAGGAGTTGTTTCTCAATGGTCAGTGAGCAATCTCAGATGCCTGCAGGCTATCTGTTCCTGCATCCTCAGTTCTGGGATTGCAAGTGAGTACCACCACTCCTGGCTTTTAAACTTCTTTTCTGAGGCTCAAATTCATGCTTGCATTGCAAGCACTTTACCTATAAATCCATCTCCCTAGCCACCCTCCCCCAGCTCCCTGCTAAACATCTCTGCATCTATTATCTGGCTCTCCCATGCTAGTCTGGTTACATGTCTCTTACCATCTGGCAATCAGAACTCAATTTGGATTCTAGAGTCACTTTGGCTTGGACAAAGGAAAACGGCCCCCGTCTCTTTATGAATAAAATGAACAGGGTAGGGGGCTTGTTTTTTCTTCATCTTTTCAGTCTTAATTATATAACTGAATTATGAAAAACTTAACCGTTTTCCAAGCATAGCCATAAAATCTGGACCCTTTTTTCTTGGGATAAAAAAACCCACTGATCTTCTTTCACGAGAGCTTGACAGTCTGGGGTATTTTAGGCACAAGGACACAGAGGGGGTGGAAGGCAGGCGCATGAATTTTGTGCATTTACGCCAAAGCCAGGCTTTTTCTCATTTTGCTAATGGATGGTGATTATAGAACATTTTAATGTCAGAAAGGTTTGAAAGCCATTATGCTGCTCAACAGATCTTAAAGCTCTCTGACTTAATGACTAGCACCTTGGAAAAGTGTTCTCTGCTTTCCCTCTCCCCTCCCCCCTCTCTTTCTTTCACACACACACAGGACACACACAGGTGTGCACATATGCAGCACACATACCCCTTGAATACAACAGGAAAAGTTGATCCTGCCGTTTTTCTGTCAGGCCTCCGACAGTTCTTGCATTGCTGTCAGGAGGCTGCAAGCACTCAGTGCCATCCTTTAGCTGAACTGAGATGTGATGACACAAAATATGAGGAGGATCGAGTCACACTCCCAGCGACGGCATCTCATTTTGCTAATGCTCACAAATTAAGGGTATCTGTCATTGCCTCCGTGAGACCGCAAGAGAACATCTCCCCAGCTCATGAATTTCAGAGCATGCAGCCCCGAGAGGCAGAGACCAACCAACTATAAGTTGACACACAGCTCACATTCTTTGTCTGTGCAGAGAATATGAAGTCCAGCTTTCTCCAGGGCCACAGGGCATCAAATCTAGAGCTAATTATGACATATCCAGGTCTTCACAGATGCAAAGTGCCTAGGGTGGAAACACCTTTCTGCGCATGCTCTCAGATGCTGTCAATCAACAGTAGTGAGGCTTTGTCCCCTTCATTTTGAAGTCTTCAGAGCCCTAAGGCCAGCTCCACAGCATTCAGGACGCCTGTCTGAACAGATTCCTACCAGTAGTCAAGTACTGTGACACGGATGATGGAAACCGGAAGGAGTATTCTCTGGCAACACCCATCTTCCAGAGAAATCAGGTCATAGTTACCGAATTTAGGCACACCAGGCTCCCAGCTTGCTTCTGTGTCTGGCTCCTTAGTTTGTTCATCAGTTGGCCAGACTTGGGAAACCCGCCTTCACTGTGTCCTTTTTCTGTTGGATCAAATATTTGCTTCTCTTCTAGTGCAGCACAGTTTTCAGGGCTTTCTTTTCCACATATTTGACTGTCAAAAGCTCAATTATAAGACTGGGGATGTGGGTCAGTTGTCCGAGGGCTTGCTGACCATCCAGAAAGCCTTAGGTTTAATCCACAGTGCTAGAAAACCAGGCATAGTAGTAGGTGCCTGTGATCCCAGCACTTAGAAGGTGCTGGCGAAAGACTTAGAAACTCAAGGTCTGCCACATTGAGACTTTAAGTTTATACCGAGATATGTGGGAGGAAGGAAGGAGGGAGGGCTGAATGCCGAAAGGAAGGAGGGAAGTAAGGAATAGAGAAATGAAAGAAGGAAAGAAAGAAAGAAAGAAAGAAAGAAAGAAAGAAAGAAAGAAAGAAAGAAGGGAAAGAGAAGAAAGAAAGAAGAAAGAAAAGACAGGGAAGGTGGGAAGGAAGGAAGGAAGGAAAAAAGGAAGGAAGAGAAGGAGGGAAGAGGGGGAGGGAGAGAGGAAGAAAGGAAGGAAAAAAGAAGAAAGAGAGGAAATGAAGGAAGGGAATATGAACAAAGGGAGAGGGAGGAAGAGAGGAAGGAAGAAAGGGGGAAGAAGGGAAGAAAGGAGGAAGGAAAAATATAGAAAAATTTCTGCCCTTACTAAGGGAAGATCAGATGTGACTTTCCTCTTCAGAATACCCAGACTCTCACTGTGGTCCACGTGATACTTAACTTCCCATCCATAAGTGGATGATGGAACTCACTTTACTTATTCACCTGATCCTGTTTTTATTTTCGTTTTTGTTTGTTTCTTTTTTTTTACTTGTAAATGTTTGCCACCTACTTATTTCTAAAGGCAGACCTACTGCAGGCCATTCCCAAACCCCTCTTCTGTGCAATTGTGCTTCTGTGGCTAGGTTCACTCGTAAGTGACCCCCTCAGCATGTCTTCTCCCTGCCTAGATCCTCCTGACTGTGCTGACTCTGTGTCCATAGGTTTAGGTTTCCTCCCATATGTGCAAAGTGTCCATATCTGATAGCATTCCCTGTGGAAGGAAAGGTCCTCTGCTAATGTCTAGGAAACACATAAGCTTCTATTGGCATTGTTAACTAATGCAACACTTTATTAGCCAGATGCTCCGCTCTCAATGATTGTTGGCACATCAGTAATTTTGATGCGTGTGTGTGTGTGTGTGTGTGTGTGTGTGGTGTGTGTGTTTGTAAAGTTGATTTGGGAATGAAAATCATTCTATGTGTCATCTCTTAAGGCATACGATACCAGACACTGCAGCTAAGGGCTAACCCTCAGTTCTTTCTTTCCTGGTGTGCAGGTTCAGGTGTTGGATAGCTTGCCAAGCCGAATGGGAAAAAATCACCAGCTTTTCTGTTTGCTTAGGGCTATGCTGGATTCTCCACTCTGTAGCTTCTGGATTAGGGACCTTCATGTAACCTCTCAGCTTGGCAGACAATTGTTTTGTGTGGGTCTGTACCCTTTGCTGTAAGATTTCTCTTGTAAGCATTGGGACAGTTTACGATAAAGTCCTAAGTTCTTCAAGTTCCTGGTGGTTTAGGGACTTACCACTGGTGGTATCGAGGGACCATTAACTAAGAGACAGAAGTACAAACAGCAAAATCCAATTAAATTTGCATGTACTCTTGAGTCTGTGTTTGGGGCAAATCATGTACTTTATTGTAAGAGGCCAAGCATTACGAAAATATAAAATATAATCTAACAGAAAATGATGACATAGAAACTGAGGATATAGTTTAGTAGATAAACATTTGCTACTTAAGTATGAGGACCTGAGTTCAATCCCCAGAACCCGTGTGAAGTAGTCAGGCATGGCAATATGCACTTGAAATCTCAGTGCTGGGGTCATGGACCAGGTAAATCCTGGGCTTCACTGGGCAATCACCTTTGCCAGAGAGAAGGTCCTAGTGAGAGGTCCTGTTTCAAAAGATGGTGGGTAGCTCTTAAGTAATGATGCCTGGGGTTGTCTTCTGGTCTTAGCATGCATGAACACACATGTGTCACTCACATAAAACACATGAAGGTCCACAAAATAAAAGTTAAAAGCAATAGAAATGGCAATATCTATTCCTTCTTCCCGTGCCACAGGACCCACCCTTGCATCTTCTGCATGGATCCAAATGCAGAGCCTATGCTACAACAGAAAATGTTCTGTGATTAAAGGCCTTCTGTGGAATGTCTGTGGTCGAATCCTTATGTGGAAAATGCTGTGACGCTCAGCCCTGTGCTGAAGAGCCCAGTTGCCTCCATATGGATTTGATCTTGCTCTTTGGAATTATCTGTGGGAAAACGGAGCCAAAACTAAGAAAGGCTATGAGTACCTGTGTGTGTGTGTGTGTGTGTGTGTGTGTGTGTGTGTGTGTGTGTATAACAAATTTTTGGTAGGGGTTATTGGCCAGGGTTGGTGGAGATATGTTCAGGTTTGTCAGACCTGGATGCCATGCACCCAACTGCTGAGCTCTTCCCTATATTTAATCTTAGGCTCTCTAACTCACCATGGGGTGTAAAAACTACGATAATGGTAGTACATGAAACATTCTGAGGTTTTTGTGATACAGATGTATGGATGGGTACATGTTGATTTGGTCTTAATTCCAGTACAATGCAGAAAAGACAGCTAATTAGTGTGTGTGTGTGTGTGTGTGTGTGTGTGTGTGTGTGTGTGGTGTGGTGTGTAGTGTATGTGTGTATATGGTGTGTATATGTGTATGTGGTGTGGTGTGTGTGTATATATGTGTGTGTGTGTTGTAGTGGCGTGTGTGTGTGTGTGTTTGTGATGTGGTTTGTGTGTGTGTGTGTGTGTGTGTGTGTGTGTGTATAATGTATACATATAAAGGGTATTTCTTCACCTGAGCAACAACACAGTTAGGATATCAGCAGCAAATACAGCTTGAGTTCTCTCATCCCAACTCAGGCCTTTAAGCCATGAGACTGACTTAGATCAAGGGAACATGATGGAAACCCAGCCCCAGCCCCGAGATGTGCCAGCATTTCCTCTTTTAGATTCCTGGCTTCTCACATAAAAGTCACATCTCCCATCTTTTGCTAAACTCATCAAACCCACACAGCATAAAACGTTAAACTATAGTTCCTTAGGACCTCCAAACTTAGGATATGTCAGGCATGTCATAAGGCACATCTAGGTTTGCTTTTCCTCTCACCAGTATTTGAGTCATTGAACTGAGCCTCGTGTCTGTGTAAGTGTGGACAGATGGGTGGATCTCTCAAGGTCCTATACCTCTCTTTTACATAAGAACACCGATGAATGAAGAATGCTAATACCAGACTCACATTCATCTCCTCTGCCCTTCTATTTTTACTCCACTCATTGCTCTCTAGTCATAGCAGTCTGTCCCAGTGACATAGCAGTCTGTCCCAGGTTGAGCTTCAGAATCCTATTAAACACAAAACTTAGGAGCAAAGCAGGTATCAAAACTATTTGATATGGTCTGGGTCATCCTTGACCTCATGGCTTCAATACTTCCTATTTCAATATTATCTACTCTGATTTATCTTTTGACAACCTGGAAGTGCCAGGAGAGATGAGTTGTCCCTGTAGTTCTCAAACTCTCAAATTATTAAGTTGCAGCTTCTTTGACACCCCCATCCCAGGCTGCTTTGTGTAGTTCCCTGAGTTTTGACATGTAGAGGATGCAGATTAGAAAAGCCTAGCCTTGGCATTTCTGATATTCCTCTCCAAACACTATCCCATTAATCTTCCAACAAGCATTCTTAGAGGAAATCTGAACTCTGAAGGTTTCTGAGAAGGAGAGAGAGGAGGGAGAGGCCCTGGACCTGTAGCCTCCAGCTTCTGGGTGAGCATTGTATTGTTGTCATCTGTGTTAATGAAAAACATGAACCATGAAC
>NW_022196912.1:42321254-42335518 GCF_008632895.1 Mastomys coucha
TTCAGCTAAAGCCGGACAATGCTGGAATCAGCACTACCTAAGAATAAGTCTTTGCAAACTGGCCACTGAGATTTGATAAAAGTAGTGGGTTTTAATTGAATTTCTGCTAATGGCCTCCCTGGGATGGGGAAGTGATAGATGTCGGCAGACGTTCCCTTAGCCTTTGGCAAAGCCATATTGTTTCACACCAAATAGACCATTCTTTATGCTTTAAGTGGCTCTTTCTAGCTCCACTGGAGGACTGCATGAACTGCAAACTTGGCAAGGATTCCTTTCTTCAACATAGACACTTAATGCCGAGTCCTGCCTTCCATGAGTCTCAGAGTCTGGCATCACCCTGGAGTAGAAAACACATCCCCACATTCACACAAGTTGACCACATGTTAATTTTGTGGAAATTTCCACTGCAAATAGAGTCAGTGTTCTCTTGCTGGAGCAGTGGCCTGGCGGGGTCAGAAGATGGATGGTTGGACTCCACCATGATGACCTTTCTTCCTTTCCTTATCCATCAGTAGAAACCTTGGCAATGATTGCTGTCCTCATTTCCTTTTGCTGCTTCCCCTTCTGTGATAAAATATCCTGTAAAAATTATATGGGAAAGTTAAAAAGGCTTATTTGATTCACAGTTTCAGGTTATAGTCCATTATTGTGGGAAAGTCAAGTCAATAGAAACTTGAAATGACTAGCCATGTTATATCCACAGTAAAGAGCAGAGAGAGAATAAATGCATGCCTGCTTGTGCTCAGCTTGCTCTCTCTACTCTTACACAGTTTTGTATTCACTCTCTGGGGAATGGTGTCACCCACAATGGTATGGACTTTCCACTTCAACTAAGAGCATCATAAAAATTCCCTACAGATCAACCTGGTCTAGACAATCTCTCACTGAAACACCCTTCTCAAGTGATCCTAAAATATGTCAAGTTGACAATTAAAAGCAGCCATCAACAATCCTTAAACATGGTCTCATTTATTTTCTCCTTCAAATAAATTTTCTTTCCTCTTACATGCCCTAGCCTGATCTTCCTGTCTGTCTGTCACATCTTGTCCATGCCCTGTTGTTCAGCAATCTGGCTTCTCCACCTCTATGTGAACTGACATGGTGTGGGGTTTTTGTAGCATCGTTGAGTACAAATTCCAACAATGCCCACTTCTCTTGTTCTCTTTGTCTCACATTTGGAATACAGAGCAAATGGCAAGATCTGTTGAGAAGACCATGACCAATCTTCCTGAAATATCACTGATGCTCCCAGATCTAGACTGGAGAAAACAATGAGGCTAAAGAGATGGCAGATACAAGAGTCCCAGCCTGAAAACCCTGTGTCTTCCCTCACAGTACAGCTGCTTAAGGACCACTGCCCCTCTGCATCCAATCTTCCATGTTTATTTCTTCCTTTAAAGCATCCACAGTTCCCACCCTTTATGAGATGCTCTTTTCTGGCAATGTGGAGGGGATTTACAGGGCAGGCAGAAGAGTATTTTGCTTCTTTTCCCAGCGTCATCGTGATGAGGTACACGGGGCCAGTCAGCATTGGGGTTTTATGATCAATTACTGCCAGGATGGATGGCTAATAGACATGCTATTAGAAACCAGAGAGGAATATTTCACAGTAACCATTTCTCCTTGTTGTTTTTCTCCTTTCTTCCATTTGACATAGACCTCCTGAGAGCTGAGTTGAACAGCATGCCAATGGGGTTAAAAAGAAGCACATGTGGGGCTCCTGAGGAGGGTCAGGAGTCAGTAATGACCCATCATGGACACCAGCCACTGAATGGACATTTGAAGTATACTGCATCTCTCATTTGCAGGCAGGTTATCACATGGGGGACGAATCCATTTGTTTCAAACTCTGCTTCTGTTCGTAAAGGCTTTGGATCTTAGACAGGTTCATTTTCTTCCCCCAATTCTCTGTTTCTGCATCTCTTCAATGGAAATATGCTATCCATGCCCGTAATTGTCATGAAATTCTTCTATTGGCTGTTGTATAGAATGAAGGCATGTAGTATTCAAAATGAAACTCTGAGAGAAGACTTTTACATGGGGCAGGTATAGTTCCCAGAGCAGACTCTGTCCAGTCAGGTAAAGTGAAGGAAAAATAAAATAAACTAGCCAAGCCAGCTGTGTTCAAGAAGCCCAGCTTCAGGAGGTGGTAACTTCTGCAAGAGGGCAGCAGCCTAGTAAAAGCCTGTGGTAACAGACCATTGAGGAACAATAGTTCTTAAAGAACAAGGGTCAAGATGAGGGATGGAGCTATCCCAAAAGGCTGCCTAGTAAACATTCTCAACACTGTAACAAACTCAAGGTACTGACAATCCTCTACACAACTGGAGCCATCCTTGTGTGCTTGAAGGTGAATGATAAGTGAGTGTGTCAGCTACTGAGCACTCTATCCACTCATAGGGTTGCTATGTATTCTGACGGTGCTTTTTCCTCCCACTCTGCTCTCTACTGATGGACCCTCATCATTGCTTCCTTTTATTGATAAGGGAGATACAACTCAAGCAGACTGCATATCACACTCAAGGGTTCTGATTGTGACACTTTAACATCTTCCTAACTCATTCAGACTCCATGGTGGTCAGACTCTTATAGCACCTAACACACTCAGAGTCTATGATGGTCAAACTCTGGCACCTCCCTAACACACTTAGTATCAAGACAACCAGTTCTTAACACCATGCTGGTGATCATTCATGGCATGTACCCTCGTTATAGACTCAGCAATTGACTGGATAAGTGTCCCCATTCTAGAAGAGATGGGATGTGCACCCACACCCACTTTTAGAATCTAAGCCAAGGGTCCCTATGTCTTCTGGCACTCCTCTACAGCTGAAACCCTCTGGGGACATTGCCACTGAGCCTTGGCCATACCTTATAGGAGACTTCCTAAACCCTGACCACCTTCCTAAACCTCTCTAGTCCTTGTATCTTGCTATATAAAACAAACATTTCATTGTTTTAATGAACTCCAGGTTTTAGAAAAAATGTTATTTTTTCACATAACTAAGTAGAAGACACAAAACCCCTCTTTCTTCTCTCTGTTCTAGCATATGCAGTCTCCCTCAGCTACATGGATACATCAGCAAAGAACTATCATGCAAAGTCCATAGTTTTATTTGCTTATTTTATATTGTTTCTTATATGTCTGTATTTTGCAAATTGTTCTCAATCTTTTGTTTGTCTTCTTATCCTATTGATAAGAATAGGTACCTTAAAATCTGATGAGGTTCAACCCACCTATTTTTATTTTTATTTATTTTTATTTATTTTTTATTTTTATTTATTTATTTATTTATTTGGTTCTGGGACTTAAACTCAGCTTGCTATACTTGTGACTGACTGAACAATTCACTTAGCTTCTAGCTCTGTGTTTTCATTTTAGGCCTGTGATTCATTTTGAGTTAGTCTATATGGAAAGTACAGAGTGTGTGCCTTGGGGAAGGGGGGCTACTTAAAATGACACTACCATTCCCAAGGACATCTAACCTTTTCTCTTATTTTAACTTCTAAGAAATTTATGGCTTTGTGTGTGTGCATGCGTGCATGCATGTGTGTGTGTGTGTATGCACATGTGTGCATATGTGTGTGGAGACCAAAAGCCAACCTAAGACATGAGGAGAGTCTTTCACTTCCTTTGGGACAATGTCTCTCACAGGTTTGATACTGACTAATCTTACCAGACTGAGTGATCAGCAAGCCCTATAGATTTTCCAGTCTATTCCTGGGCTTACAGATGTTTATCAGCATGCCTAGCATCTTTATGTTGGTTCTGGGACTCAAACTCAGCTTCCTATACTTGTGACTGACTGAACAATTCACTTAGCTTCTAGCTCTGTGTTTTCATTTTAGGCCTGTGATTCATTTTGAGTTAGTCTATATGGAAAATACAGAGTGTGTACATGCAAGGATGTACAATTTATCATCTAAGGTGGCCCAGTCAGCATCTCTTTTTAAAATTCTATTTGCCCATTCTAGTGTGTGTGTCCCCTTGCCAAGGACTATCCATCTCTTATAGTTGTTTTCTGGACTCCATTGTGTTCCACTAACCTCTTTATGTGCTTTCACCAGGGGTCACCCAATCTAAGTACTGTAGCTCTACAATAAGTTTTGACATCCAGATAGTGTCAACTTGTGCTCTCCTGAAATGCTGAGTTGGCTTCTCTGGATCCTGAATGGAGAACAGAACTGTCCAATTTATGTTTTGTTGTGATGGTGGTTGTGGTGATCATGGTTTGTGTGTTTGTAAGTATAGCAACCAAGGATAAGATACATCCCGCCTACACATTCAGACATATTTATACATGAGTTTGTTTTTCACTTGTTTGATGTTGATGTAGGAGAAACGACTTTGTATATTAACCTTGTATCCTGAAACTGTCTTATAACTGCTTATCAGTTCCAGGAGAGTTTGTTGACTGACATTGTCTACACAGGCAATCTTGCTGTCTGGAAACAAAGGCAGTTTTACTTCTTCCCTTCTTGTCAGTATACCTTTGATCTTGTTTTCTTGTCTTATCACATTAGCCATGTTTCTAACACTGGGGTAAAAAGCAGCAACAGGGGACAGTTTTGTTTTCTCATCTTAGATGTGTTTCTAGGTTTTCTGGGTTGTGGTACCAGCTGTAGGGATCTGTGAATACTAGAATTCGGTTTTTCACTTTCCCTGTGGATTTCTCCTTTTATCAACCTTGTCACTTTAAAGGAACACATGCCCCTACTTTCTGAGACTGTCTTACAGTGCTCTCTTGCTTGCTTTCCCTAGATTGGTACAAAGAACCTCAAGTATTCATCACTTGACTCTGTTCTATAATCAATCCTTGCTGTATTTATGACCCTGATGTCAGTTGTAAGCCACATTGTGAGAGCTGAGCTTGTGTTCCCTTAAGCCATTCACAGTATGTTTATTCATTACACACACACACACACACACACACACACACACACACACACACACACACACAAATGGTGCTTCACTGTTTAGGAGAATATTTAATTAATCCAATCACCCCATTCCCAATTTCTAGGAGATAAACAGAAGGTTTCCCCATGTATTTTAACCAAACACTTATTCATATGGTCATCAGTTCTAATAACAGAGTGCCCTGTGAAACCTGCACAATTTTTGCAAAACCACTTATTCCATTCATCTCTGGATTTTTTTCAAAGTACCATGAGTAGGAACCTGGGCTTGGAGACTAGAGGGGGAGTGAATGGTAATGGTGAAGTGTGTGGCTGGTTGGTGTGGTCTTTGCTAGTTTTTTTTTTTTAATCACAGAAGAAAAGTGATGCTAAGATTTTTAGCAATCTGTAAAATCAAAACTCAGAAGTAATTAAAATTAATTCTAATTTTTTTAAAGTAGAAGATGCTAAAATTTAAACTGACTGTATTTGCTGACATGAACTCACCCACCAATATCAGTTTACCATTAAGCTTACTGGAGACCTTCAAGTTTCTGGAAAACTCTTTAGATGGTGTCTATGCACTGGAACTCCGTTCCTGAGCTTGGTTCTCCTGAGTGGTTTCTCTATAGTTTTCTTTCCTTGTTGCTTTAATTTATAACATGGAATAGGCCATGCCAGGGCCACAAAGGCTACTCTGGTATAGTTCAGGCTTTGCAGAATTAATTTCACCGCTTCCTTTCTCTGTCTCTCTGTCTTAAATTATCTATCACACTTATGCCTCTGTATAAAAGGAGATTTTTTTTTTAATCAAATGGGTGCATTTTCTTGATATGACCAAAGAAGTAACGCATGCTATATGTTTATTCCCACCCCCACACCAAACCTACACAGCTCATAGAGCTTTGTGGCCTCCAAAATTGGTTGGTTAATAGCTTAGCAATTTCCATGAATAGCTTCCATGGAAAAACTCTGGAAAAGGTCAAAAAAAATTTTCCCCATTAACACTTCAAAAAAACCAATTAATTGACTCATAGTGCCTCAGGGAAGAGCATCCTTATCCCAATTATAACAAGCTCTGTTTTGAATAGAAATTTAAATTCTTTCTAGGGAAATTTGAAGGTGAGATAGCTTTCTTACAGATTCTAGGTTTCTTTCATGTGGCTAAAAATAGAAGGGGCCCAGCAAAAGTCACATCACATGTGCAATCCAGAGCCTGCAGGTTCAGGGCCACTGAAAACTAACCAGGGACTAGAGAAAGAGGGGGTAGTGAAAAAAGCAGGATAATGGGGGGGGAGCAGACCACCATCTGCTATCCAAGCTACCACCAGTACCTAACATACTCTGCCCTGTTCCCTGGTAAACTGATAACCATGACATATGGAATTTAGGCCTCCTGACAAACACTTGGGACCAAGGGAGGAGGAGCCGCCTGCATGAATTGTACATTCTCCCATAAGCAAGAGTGACAGAGCAACTCATTTGTGGCTTTGTCTGCTTTTGTGCACCCAGTAAACAGTATCACACTGGAGACACTAACAGGGACCAATACTTGTCTAATAAGGATCCTTCCTAGGACTGGGTTTTTTGTTTTTCTTCTTATTTTTATGCTGAAAATCAGAGGAAAACCATGAGGCAGGCAGCCCCCCCTTCCATGCTGTGCTTTTTTGTCAAGGATTGGTTGAAGCTGACTTGCCAGTGAGATGATCACACTGTGTGGGGGTGGAGCTGGATGCTGGCTCTTAACCCCATGCATGCTGGAGGATTTTGGTACAGGGCAGACATGGCTCTGCCAGTCTCCCCAGGATGCAGATAAAGGGAACAGAGTGAAGAAGAAAGAACCATGTTTGCTAGCCACAATCATTTCTGAGAATAAGATTAATAAAATTTATGTTACCCAAAGCAATATTGGATTGTTCCATAAAACCCTAATGGAAACAACAACAAAATAATTGGAGATAATATAGATTTCTCACCCCATTCTGTTAATTCTGTTAATTGTGGTGATGAATAGAGTTATTGGTTAGTTTTAGTGGTGTGTGCTCATGTCTCTTTGCTAAAGGTGGGCATGGCTGCCTTGGGCTCCCCACAAACGTCTATAGAATGTTGCTTTGATTTCCCCCAATGAACCCACAGGCGAACATTCTGAATACCCATTTCCAGTTTCCTCTTTCTGTGAATGTTTGCATGTGCTATGTCACATCTGTGCAGTTTGTGTTCTTCTTCTCTACATAGTGATGCTGGACACTCTGTGGTAGAGGGTAACACACCAGTGCCCTATTGTGATAGCCCAGCTGTTTCTCTAGGTTTGGGCATTTAGGCATCTGTAAAGGGTTTCTCTTGTAAGTCAGAGAGACTTTTGGCTAACTTTTGTGTCTACAAGTAATTATTCCCCTAGGTCTGGTTGCTAGAAGCTTCCTAGGTGCTGAAAATCCTAGAGGTTCATGATACACATGCCAAATAATTGTGAGCAATCACAATGGGCAATGGAGGATAATGTAGGCAGTCCTTGCCTGGACCAAACCAAACCTCAGGTGATAGCTGCACATTCAAGAATGTGGCATTTATTGTCTCCAGCCGACCTAGGGTGCATAAAACACCCTCCATTAATCCCAAAAGCATTGCTGTTTGACTGGCTATCATTTTCAGGAAAGTGTTCTGCTAGCAGTGTGGGTATGCTGATTGAGTAATATTACATGTTAAAAGGTACAAGCACTTTAAAAAGTTTTGTGCCCTTTAAGATGAGTAGTAAACATGTTTTCTATTTTCCAAAAAGATGCAGTGGCTTTCTTGTCCTTTCTTGTCTACAAGATATTCTAAGACTTGAGTGAATGCCTAGGAATGTAGATCCCACTACAGTACACATTGCATAATGCTTTCCCAAGGGCAGTAATGGATAGATTATAAGGACAATTACAGGAACATGCTACAATGAAATATATATTAACATTTTCTTTCTTAAAATAGCTTACAGAGTGTCATAATCACCAATACTGGGTTTGGTAACAGGACTGGAGAGGTTTCAGTTTCCTGTGTCCCAGATCAAACAATTGAATAGAGACATATGTTAGCAAGAAAGTGAGTTTATTAAAGATCCCTTTTTAAGGAAGAAAAAGGCTGGAGCAGGTTCAGTAGCTCCAAATGAACACAGGATAAGCTTTGATGTCACACAGTGAGTTGTTTGTGGCTTATTGGCTTACTATTCTGGCTGGTGTGTATAACATGGATTTCCTCATACAGGCTCTATCTACTACACATAGTTCTACACACAACTGCATAGATTATTAGTGTCTTCAATCTGCAACTAAGGGTATTTTAGGAGTCTAATGGCCACACACCATCTTCAGACACTCTGAAATGCCCAATGTCTCTACCAGTTTCACAGGCAGAGTTTAGTTGGCTTCCTCTGGGGATTTTCTCTTGGCTAACTTGGTTTTTACATAGTCTTTTCTATAAAGTTTTGTGAAGACTCTTCTGGAATTCCCCTTCTGCCCCATTCTCTTTCCCACCCTGTAGTCCCTTCCTGAGTTGATGAGACAATGCTTACATGTGTAAGTATGATGACTTTCATCAGCATAGAGGTATAGCCATAGACTTCTTTGAACCTCTGATGGGTTATCCGGAGGATCACTGTTGACAACCAGACTCTGGAAAGATGGAACTCTGGGCCTAGGATGTTTGGCTTATGCTCTGACTTCTCCTAAGTGTGTGCATTCATCTTTAAGAGTTTGAAGTTGAATGCACCAACTTCACAAATCCATGTTCCTCCCAGTGGTTAATATACCATTACCATATAGAAGAGCAGTAACAGAAAGATCTTAAAACAGATTGTGGAGGAGGATGCTTGCTCATTCTCACCATTATGTTCAGCTAGCTTTCTTATACAGCCCAGGACCAACTGCCTTCAGTGGACTGGACCTCCTAAATCAATGAACAATCGTGACAGTCTTTCACAGACATCTCCCATGTCACTCTCTTCTGGGCAATCCCTCAACTGAGACTCCCTTCTTAGTTGACTCTAGGCTGGGTCAGTTTGACAAAGCTAATCAGGATGATATTAGAAAATGAAGAAAGGAAAAGAGATCTTAGGCTTTCTCCAACTTGTTCATATCATAGTGCGGTAACTCATAGCCAGTGTTGTGGCCTTTGCTTTGGTTCCTAGAAGTGGACTGGGCAGGGCCTATTCTTAGATTCAGGTGTGTAATTCTGATTACCTCGACAGTTCTAAATCATCCATCTCTATGAAGCCGTTTTCTGGATCCTCTTTTACTTGTGCCACATTGTTCTATGATCTCCATTCTGACTGTTTTCTTTCAATGACTCTGTGCTGAGTCCCAGCTTCAGCACTCATTTTTGCTTGGGGCCGGGGGCTGGGGGATCTCAGTTTCTTAGGCTTGGTCATGTATATGGGTTGTCTGTTCACACTTTTGTCATGGGCCCCCTTTCTAGGAAAACCTGTCTCATCATTCTCGAAAAGTTATTTTACAACAGAGGAATATAGTGACCAACTAGCCCACTGCTCAATCTGTGGGCTGGGCTCCAAATGGGAACTGTTAAAAAGTACACAGAGCCTCAGCTGGTCTACAGGGCATGGGGCACTGAGAATCTCAGGGCTTGCTTGGGGATATCTCAGGCCCTTTCAGACTCAAAACAGTCCTGTTGAAACTTCATTCTGTCCCCTAATGCATTTAATAGATCGCTTCCTTGCTTTCTCTTTTTTCTGATATGTTGAAAAAAATATTTTTTCGTTGATGTGCAGAGCAGACTTCCAGGTGGAATTGGGTGCATTTGCAATGTCTCTGGTAGAAGTTTCTTATAGTGGATGATGGGACTCAAGGGGTTAAATGCAAAACACATTATCATAGGACAGCTGCCGAGGCACCACATTCTGAAATCTGATAAGTGAAAAATGGGCATGGTATCAAATTTAATCACATTTGTATTCAGATGTTGCTGAGAGCAGACACTGATTTATGAACTAGCAACAGACACCAGATTTCCTGCCTGGGTTATATACATATGAATGAGTGGACGGATGGATAGATAAACAGACAGTGGAATTACGCTGCAAATTACACAGCACCGGACCTGTTTATAACCCAGATCTCATCAAACTGATATTAAAAAATACTACAGATATATTTTTTTTTCCTGGCCAGCAGCTGATTTTCTTTTATATATAGACTTTTCCAAAGATTTTTTTCTTGCTTCATCGATGCACTGTTGATGCTGCTCTTGCTACATTTTTTTTAGAGTTCATTTAGAGAGATTATTTGTTAAGAGCCATGGCAAGGAGAAGCAATGGTCAGACCGTGGCTGAATACCCTCCCTTCTCCCACAGTTTCCTTAAATCCTTAGCAGAGTAAAGGGCTGCCTTGTGCACTGGGGACTTGCCATAAGCCAGACTTTCCTATGAGCTGTGGGGTGCTGAGGTGGAGAAAGGATTCAATGAGGATTAGCAATCAGACAGGCAGCTTGACTCATAATCTGTCAGAGCAGGCAGGACTAGAGTAACTGTTTCTTACATATTGATTAATTGACTTATTCAGACAGAGTCTCACTATGTGGCTCCATCTGGTCTCAAACTAGTAGGCTCAAGTGATCCTCTACCTCGGACTCTGGAATGCTTGAGCTATGAATGTGAGCTGATGGTAAATCACTTGGCAGATGGAGCTGTTTTCATTTAGGTCATGGTAATATCCCCAAGGATACCTAGATATCTTGAAAAGAGGCTTTCTTTGTCATTTGTCCTATTTCTGTCTACTTTTGTTCCCAAAGTTTTTTGTTATTGTTGTTTGTTTTTCGTGTGTGTGTGTGTGTGTGTGTGTGTGTGTGTGTGTGTGCACACGAATGTTTCAAAATTGGCCAATCTGGTCAAATTTTACTCATCTTTCAGGGTACACTTTTCTTCTCTTTTTCCCCCATCTTTTGATGCAGGAAAGGCTCTCACACAGCCCAAGCAGGCTTTGAAGTCTTTTATTTAGTTAAAGATGACCTTGATATCCTGATTCCTCTGTCTCTACCTCCTGAAAGCTGGAATCACACCTATGTGTCAACATGCCTAGTTTATGAGGTGCTGGGGATTAAACCCAGGACTGGTGGCTGCTAGGTCAAAACTCTATCAATTGAGCTACATCTTCAACTCATTAGGTTATTTCACACAAACATTTAGATCTCATATCAGTGAGATCCTGTGGAACTGAACACAGAAGATGGGAAATATGTGACTTGTGGCTTGACCCTCACACAGACTCTTTTAAAAGCAAGTCATATAAACATGGGCAATGCCAACACATTTAGGGGAAAGAACTGAGTTTAGCTCTTGGGGTTATAGGTCCTCTAGGAAGGAGCTCCTGAATCCGACCAAGTGACCCTCAAGTCACCCATCCCTATGGTGGTCAGAATCAAACAGAAGGGTAAGAAGAGGGTTATGCTTGTCACAACTTATGTTACTTAGGAAGAGAGTCTCAGTATGGTAGATCTGTGGGCTTATCCCTGGGGGATTGTCTTGATTATTAATTAATGTAGGTAGATGCAGGCTGAGTGGCACTTTTTCATGAGCTGGACCTCAACTGTAGAAGAAAGCTTACCAGCTAAGTGATAGCACAAGTGTAGTCCTTTCTCTCTGCTCTTGACCCAGTGTAGTGGTTTGAATAAGCTTGGCTATCGGGAATAGTACTGCTTGGAGATGTGGCCTTGTTAGAGGAAGTATGCCACTGTGGGGATGGGCTCTGAAGGTTTCCTCTTATGCTCAGGTTCCACCCACTGGTGGAAGATAACTTCCTCCTAGCTGTCTGAGGATGCCAGTCACTCCTATTTGCCTTCAGATCAAGACGTAGAACTCTTTCCAGCACCAAGTCAGTCTGCATGCTGCCATTGATTCCTGCTATGATGATAGTGGACTAAACCTCTCAATCTGTAAGCCAGGCCCAAATTGAACGTTTGCTTTTATAAGACTTGTATTGGTCATGGAGTCTCTTCACAGCAATGGAAACTCTAAGATACTGTGGCAGTGATGTGACTAGCTCTTACAGTATCTACCTTGACTTAAACAAGAGCTGTTACTTAAAACAAACCCACCCTTCCCTGGATGTGGGTGAGGATTTAAACACAGAACTCTTCTGTTAGATGATTGTATTTGCTGTTTTTCTGTTGCTGTGATACAACACCATGACCAAGGCAATGTTTTGAAGGGTTTATATGTGTTTATCCTGTAAGGATCCATGATTTACAGAAGAATAATATCCCAGACGCAGATAATATGTATATGTAAAGAGAGTTTTATTCTTCAGAAATCCAGCATGCTGGAGTCTTGCATTACCAAGATAGAGAGACAACCAAGTGAGCTTGCAGGTTTGTTTTGAAGGACATTAGGGGATTCCAGGGTAGGTGACCTTCATCTTACTCCATCTCTAGGGAAACTGTTGCTGACCCATTGCTCTTGCTTCAAGCCGGGTAGCTGGGCAGCTTCTGATGGCAGGATAGTTTCTGTTTAGTTGCCTTAGACCTGAGTTTTTTCCTAGTATCTGACTTGCCTGGGCTTGCCTAGACTTACCTAGTCCTTAGGCCTCGTCTCCTGGACTGCCAAGTTGAAACCTGTCATGGAGTCAGCCTGTCTCAATAGCTCCAGAGGGATATGAGTACATCATAGCAGAGTCAAGGCATAATGGCAGGGACAGGAAGATGAGAGAAGGTTCACATCTCCAACTGTAAGCAGGAAGCAGAGAGAGGTAAGTAAAAATGACTTTCAACTGTCAAAGCCTACCCCCAGTGACTTTCTTCAACAATGCCACACCTTCTAAGATTCCCCAGACACCACCACTCCCTGGTGAACTAGTCTTCAAATACATGAGCCAATTGAGGCTATTTTCAGTTCAAATACCACAGTTCTAAAACAGTTTCTTGAGACAGTATATAGTAGAGATTGTTTTGGTCTCACTTTGACTATATTTTGTGGGAGAGGAGATATGATGGTCACTATAGTGAGGACTGGAGCTCTTGTCAGGTGCAGTCCTTTTCCCAGGAAGCTCTCCACAGGAACCTGAGCTGGAAGACACTCCCACAGCTTAACAGGATGCTTCAGTACTCACCCTACTTGTTGTGAATCCATTACCAGACTGAATGTCTGGTTCCCTTCACATATGTTGCATTATCTCCTTAATTAAATTATATCTTAAAAGGAAGGAAGCCCCTACCCTATTCCTGTATAATTACTCTGAGAGCCTGAAGCATTCTGCTGTGTGGAAAGTATTGGTAGATATTTGTTAATTGATTTGTTGAATTTTGTTGTTGTTGTTGTTGTTCTGTGAATGCATTCCCAAGCAACACTCAAAGGCAGAGATCAGAAGCCATGTGGCAAAAGGTAGTCAAGTGAAAGCTGCTTGGCTCCCAGATCTAAAAGGCCTTAAAACAGTTAATGTTTATTGAACATTTCATTCTGTGTCAGGTTTTTCACCAGGCCTATTATATCTCTTATCTCAGATGATCTTCCAAACAATCTTGTAAGAATAGCAATTTGAATATTTCCATTTCAAACCCATGAGGGTAAGTTTTAGAGAGATACATTTGTTCTGGGATTGGGTTGCTGCCAGAGAAGGCTCCGACATAGATGTTGCATTTGTGGACCTTAGTGCTGGCAGAATTTGTCCACATATGGGAAGTGTTTAACACAACCATCTTTACCACCTTTAATAAAATTGATTCAGAATCAAGATAGCAAGGGACTTAACAATGGTGGCCTGTTCAGGTGGGAGGCATTGTTGAAGCCTACTTTCAACTGTGTACTTCCTACAATAATATGGCTGTTTAATGACTGTATTAGTTGGGATTCTTGAGAGGAACAGAACTTATAGAATGAATCACCGTTTGTATAGAATAGGATGGTTTCCAGGCTGTGCATAAGCTAGTACAACAGTAGCTGTCTACCAGTCCAGTAGTTGTTCATTTTAGGAGGCTGGATGTCTCATCTGGTCTTCTAATGTCAGTGAAAAAACAAGGGCAAGCAACAAAGAATGAGTTAGCTTCCTTCTTCCTTGTCTTTTATATAGGCTGCCAGCAGAAAGCATGGCCCAGGGTAAATGCAAATTTTTATACCTCAAAATTTCTGGATTAAAGGTGGGTCCTCCCACCTCAAAGATTTGAAATGGGTTTTCCCCTTCAAATGATTTAATTAGGTAAAAAAAATTCCTCCACAGGTGTACGCAGACATTTGGGTTGTAATTAAAATTCTAGATATAGTTAAGCTGACAACCAAGAATAGCTATGGTAATAAAATCACACTGATCCTTCACTGGACAGTATGATCTCTCTCTCTCCTTCACCCTCTCTGCTTTTTTCCTACTCCTCTCTCTCTCTCTCTCTCTCTC